>NW_012116155.1:141651-145230 GCF_000951035.1 Colobus angolensis palliatus | reverse complement strand
GTGTTAGCCAGGATGGTCTCGATCTCCTGACCTCGTGATCCGCCCGTCTCGGCCTCCCAAAGTGCTGGGATTACAGGCTAATTTTTTTTCTTATGATAGTTTTTTCCTTTAATTGTATGCCAATGTGCAATAGAGGTTCTCTCCAAGATTTAAGTATACGGCTAGCTACATTTTAAAAGTATTAAGATTAGATCATGTGGCATATTTAGTACATTTAATAAACGTAGAAAAACTTACCTCATTATAACATTTATTACTAGATTTACCTGTTATGGTTACAACTGAAAATTTGTTAAAATCCCACAAAGTATTTGCAAAAAGATAATGATTTAAATAAAATGGATAAAATGTAAATTAGGTCTTATTGCTCTATTTCTCTTGGAGAAAAAGTGCTAATATTGAATTTGTTCTTTATTAGTATAAGGTGCTTTCAGCATTCTTTATTTGTATATTGTGTCTGAATTTTCCACGTTTTAAAAATAGGCATTTCACAACCCAAAAACAGTAATGCCTTTTGAAGAAATGCAACTCTCAGTAACAGCACAGAGTCTGCTAGACTGTACCCACCACCATCAGTGGAGTAAGTGCTTTCTAAAGAATTTCTAGAAGAGGTTGTGTGCTTTTGCTACACAATAAACAGCACTGGTTTCCAATAAAACTTTATGGGCAGGTTGGATGATTCCTGGCCTTTCCTGTGGAGACATTAAGCATCTTTAGGGTAGTCACTTTGGTGCCCACTACACAGACCTACTGAATAAGCAGCAACATGATTTCAAAATTGATCCCTGAAAATCCAAAGAATTAGTTCCTGCGATAATCATTTGACATTCTTATTTGGAACCACTTTTGTCTTCTTTATTTATGAAATATTAATACTAGGTCAGGTCTCCTGGAGTAAGCAATTTCATGGATCTTTCTTGTTTGACTCTGTCTTTCAAGGTTGCCTAGATTGATGATGGCCTGTTCTTTGACAAGCATCCAAGGTCCCTGGATTTCTCCAGGCACTCATTAGTGTGACTGCTAATCCCTCTCAAGGCCCTGAGGATACGTCTTTAGAGATCCAAAGTGATTATCTGGTATTCCACCTAATCTATATTCTAAGCGAAACCATTCTAAGTACACTCAGAGTTTATAAAAATTCATCTTGTCCTTTTTATGTGATGTAATAATGGAGAAACAGAAACACTTATTTGTTCACTATCTGATTTGATTTATATACAAAAAGGATTTATATACAGACAGAAATGATATGCTTTTATTTAGGTTAGGGATCACAGAAGTTTTTCTAAATAAAGTACCTTACTCAAAGGAAGTATGTCTAGTAGATAAAATTATACTTTCTTTATAGGCTTGAAGTCTTAATAATATGACAATGGTTTGGGAAGTGAACACCTTTCACAAAAATATCCCAAATTATAAACGTGCTCACTCTTACTTCAGGTATTTGCTGTTTTCTGCGTAGGAGCATCTTCTCTCACCAGTTATTCTTTCTTTTAATTGTGCATTTACTCTTCCCTTGGGGTGATCTGCATATTTAATCTGTGGCTGAGAACAGTCTGGTAAACAAATTACGGGGAATACAAGTTTTAAACACACAGGCTCAGGAGTAATAAACAAGTCGGTTTACTTCATATTTGGCCTGAGTTTTAAACTAAGATTGACTTAAAATCTTCCTTCAGGGACTTACTTTATTGGAAGTACATTTAGCGTGTGGAGAATGCTATTAGTTCAAAAGTATGGTCTGTTCAACTGACCACAGGAGGGAGCGTATCAATCTTTTATCATGAGTGTTCCTTTCTTCTTCATTGAGAGTAGAAATAGAAAACATGAATACTAAATAGAAGAGAATAATTCTAAGAAAATATATACCATGTTATTTGTTTATTTCTATTCACCTTTCAAACTAAAATTTTCATAGGTGAAAAACCTGTTGCTTCAAACTAGTCTTATGTTCTCAAATCACTTGAGTATATTTTGCATGCATATTTCATACTAATGCCACGGAAAGTATTTGAAAGGAATAAATTCTAGGGAGACACTGCACAGCACATAGTTTCATATACTCAGGCCTTTGCTAAAAAGTACACTGAAGAAAAATATTAATAGAGAGTCAATATAGCTTATTCATAAAATGTTATATTGCCCATATTCAAATCACAACACCACAACTATCTGTGTGTCTCTGGCAGGATATTCAAGCTCCGTTTGTTCCTACATCTGTAGAATGGGATAAGAATAGCACCTACCTTAGAACTGCTTTGAGAATAAAGCATTTAATGTACAGCCCTCAGAAGTGTGTCTGCCTTACAGTAAGAACAGGTCTATCACTTTGCACAATAGGGCACCATTTGGGTTGAATTCTTTGTGATTTGTGCCTGGTGGAACACAGCATATTATGTGACTGTCATCTTTTAATACTCTGCTACAAAACAGTCTTGTATAGCATGATGTAAATGAACTGTTATTATTATTTTGGTTTATGGTGGGGTGACCTTATTTCTTGGTTTGGTCATGACAGTCTTGGTTTATTTCTGTCTTCCTGATTAAATTGTTAACAACCTTTTTCATTCTCTGAATGCATTTATTCAAGCCTGTTTGAAATAAATTTGCTAGCTTGTTTGTTTAGAACTTTAATATAGAGTATTTTATTTTTATTTAAACCTCAGTATCTTTAGATTCAGACTCCAAGCCTGCATGGCCTATTACACAGCAATTTTCTAAAAAGATATTCACTTGGCTTGGGGCAAGTGAATGTTTGTTTCCATTGTCACTTTTGGTTTTGCCAAAATATTCATATTCTTATTTTATAAGGCTCTACAAAAGTATTTTGACATAATTTCTTCATTGCTGATCAATTTAGTATCCCATATATAATCATCATTTCTAGACAATTGAAAAACAGGATACACTGTTTCAGCATTACACAAAGTTTTCACATCATTACCCCTATGAAAAGTAATATTTGCATAGAAGATTCAACTGAAATAAAAGGAATTTGGAGGCATTTATAGGAAAGTTGATATGACCTCTTCAAGGAGAACTACAAACCACCACTCAATGAAACAAAAGAGGACACAAATGGAAGAATATTCATGGATAGGAAGAATCAACATCATGAAAATGGCCATACTGCTCAAGGTAATTTATACGTTCAATGCCATCCCCATTAAGCTAACAATGACTTTCTTCACATAATTGGATAAAACTGCTTTAAAGTTCATATGGAACCAAAAAAGACCCCGCATTGCCAAGACAATCCTAAGCCAAAAGAACAAAGCTGGAGGCATCATGCTACCTGACTTCAAACTACACTACAAGACTACAGTAACCAAAACAGCATGGTACTGGTACTAAAACAGAGATATAAACCAGTGGAACAGAACAGAGCCCTCAGAAATAATACCACACATCTACAGCCATCTGATCTTTGACAAACCTGAGAAAAACAAGAAATGGGGAAAGGATTCCCTTTGTAATAAATGGTGCTGGGAAAACTGGCTAGCCATAAGTAGAAAGCTGAAACTGGATCCCTTCCTTACACTTTATACAAAAATTAATTCAAGATGGATTAGAGACTTA
>NW_012116155.1:121905-140861 GCF_000951035.1 Colobus angolensis palliatus | reverse complement strand
TGAGTTCATGTCCTTTGTAGGGACATGGATGCAGCTGGAAACCATCATTCTCAGCAAACTATCACAAGAACAGAAAATGAAGCACCACATGTTCTCATTCATAGGTGGGAATTGAACAATGAGATCACTTGGACACAGGAAGGGGAACATCACACACTGGGGCCTGTTGTGGTGTGGGGTGAGGGGAAAGGGATAGCATTAGGAGATATACCTAATATAAATGACGAGTTAATGGGTGCAGCACACCAACACGGTACATGTATGTATATGTAACAAAAGTGCACGTTATGCATGTGTACCCTAGAACAGAAAGTATAATAAAAAATAAATAAAAAAAGAAAGTTGATAACATAATTTTCTTAAAATTTATACCATTATAAGAAAAATAAATATTAAAGACATTAAATATTGAATTACATAAAATTTCCAAATGAGATCTTCTTATTTTTGTAAGGAAAAACTGGGGCTTGTTTATATGAACATAATTTTATGCAGATTTTGTTTTTTTAATGGTTAAATATAGTTCTGATCGAAGTTGTTTAAATAATCTTTTCACTTTACTTCTAGTTGTCATCAGTGATAAATTTTACACTAGTATGTAGCAAAAATAACAAAAAGAAAAATTATTCATAGTCAGGGATATCTTTCTTACCATTAATCCAAATATGGTTAAGTTTACTTTTTTAAATTATGTGTCAGGGTATAATTTTTCTTTATATGTAATATTTCATTAAAATGTTATGTTGAAATTTTTTATGAAGATGGATTTCAGAATCAATTGAACTTCTTCACATCAATAATTTGAAAGTAATTATGGTTTTGCTAAAGCATACAGTTGTTCTACCAGTCTCTTTTTTAAAAATTAATTTCAAAGTCCTTTCTTCAAAGTTAGTTTTCCCCCACATCTGAATTCATAAATTTCATTGGCGTATGTTAGTCTATTCTCATGGTCTTGTTCATTTCTGTTAAGTTCATGCATGCATTCAAATATGTCATTTGAGTAGACTATTTTCTTTTTTTTTTTTGAGATAGAGTCTCACTCTGTCACCCAGGCTGGTGTGCAAGGGAGTGATCTTGGCTCACTGCAAGCTCCACCTACCCGGTTCAAGCGATTCTACTGCCTCAGCCTCCTGAGTAGCTGGGATTACAGGCACTCACCACCACTCCTGGCTAATTTTTGTATTTTTAGTAGAGACGGGGTTTCGCCATGTTGGTCAGGCTGGTCTTGGACTCCTGACCTCAGGTTATTCGCCTGCCTCAGCCTCCCAAAGTACTGGGATTACAGGCATAAGCCACTGCACCCAGCTAAAAATAGCTTTATTGATGTATAATTAGTATACAATAACTACACATATTTAATGTATATAATTTTATGAGATTGGGCATGTGGATATATTCCTAAAGCTATCACCACAACGAAATTAATAAACATATTCATCATCTCCAAAAGTTTCTTCATGCCTTTTTGTTTTTGTTTATGGTAAAAACAATTAACATAAAATCTACCTTTTTAACAATTTCTTAAGTTTGCAATACTTGAAAGTACTGTTACCTATAGGCATCATGTTGTATAGCAGATCTCTAGAATGTATTCACTTTGCATAATAAAACTTTATACCATTGAAAACAACTCATTTTCCTCTTTCTCCAACTTCTCATAACCACTACTCCATCTGACTATTTTAATCAGAATCTTAAGGAGATATCTGCACAACACCACGTTTGCTGTGACATTATGCAGAATAGTTAAGATTTGAAGTAGCCTAAATGTCCATTTATAAATGAATAGATAGAGCACATAACTCTTGAGTATCTTTCTTCTAGAAGCAAGCACTTTGCATAAAGCAGTAGAGTGCTCATTTTGAGCTTATTTTCTGACATCAAAGTTGAAAAGAGGCAAGTCTAGCTCTTTTGGCTTTATACATCAATTTAATATATTTATTAATATCTACAAGGTTATATTTACATATGAGAGTTTCTCTGTGACTAAAACCATGTTTTATTTGCAACTCCATGTTTTCTGAATAAAACCGTAAAGACATATCTCCCTCCTCTCATTACAGCAACACTGTCATTACACACATACATCCAGATTTTCATAATAACTCATTTTTAAAGGATTTATTTACTGCTTAAAAATTTTTGGCATATTTCTATAGAACAAACACATTGATTTCTTTTCTGGGATTCTAGCTAGTAGTATTAACTGTGCTTAGGAACTAAGAGCTGTAGATTCACCAACATGCAATGTAAGCTTTTTACATCTCATGATCATCTGGATTTGTGTTGTCTTTATATAATTTGCCATGTTGGTGCTCCACGTTATAAGAGTTTGTTTCAACAATAAATGTATTTGCTAAATTTGTCCACAATGGCTCATGCCTCTAATCCCAGCACTTAGGAAGGCCAAGGTGAGCAGATCATGAGGTCAAGGAATCGAGACTATCCTGGCCAACATAGTGAAACCCCGTCTCTGCCAAAAAAAAAAATACAAAAAAAAAAAAATTAGCTGGGCGTGGTGGCACATGCCTGTAGTCCCATCTACTCAGAAGGCTGAAGCAGGAGAATCAG
Source organism: Colobus angolensis palliatus (assembly GCF_000951035.1). Classification (NCBI taxonomy): domain Eukaryota; kingdom Metazoa; phylum Chordata; class Mammalia; order Primates; family Cercopithecidae; genus Colobus; species Colobus angolensis. Next base: position 138,290 of record NW_012116155.1, on the reverse strand, counting down.
AGATTGTAGAGATTAGGTTCAACCCAGGAGGTAGAGGTTACAGTGAGCCGAGATTGCGCCACTGCACTCCAGACTGGTGACAGAGCGAGAGACTCCATCTTAAAAAAAAGAATATATATATAAAATATATATTGTATACAGTATATATTTCATATATATTGTATACAGTATATATTTCATATATAGTATATATTATATAGTTCATATATATGAAATTTTCTTATTTATATTTAAATAAGAAATTTTGCAAATGAAACATTTTTTATCTGTTGACTGTAGTATTTTCTAAACAGTTTCTTGAGTTTGATCTGAAAATGACACAACTGATCTCATAGAATTACAGTGTTTTAAATTTGTGCTTACAAAAAACAACCTGAAATAATCTCAGCCCTAATTTTTTGAGAGGATCAGATGCTGGTGGTCTGGGTGCCACCCTTGTTTTATTTTATAACTTTATCATATAGACAAAGTATTTTGGCTGAGGAAGTAAAACACACTGAGAAATATGAGTCCAATTTGAGATGCTCCTCATTTATCAAACCATTATCTTGTTTAGAAGGATAGAAAATATTTTATATTTTTAAAATGTACTTAAAAAACTAAAATTATTTAAAATGATGTATATTTTATGTTCATGTAATAGCTACAATTATTTTAAAAAATAATTTTCTAGAGATGTTAAGGTTCTTTATGTAAATTTTAAAAATTAATCATTTTCACATATTTTTTCAAATAAACATTAAGTTGTATTTTGAAAATACAAATGTAATTCATAATTCCATCATAAACAAGAATTTGAGTAATTGTTAATACCAATTGGCAAAATTCAGTAATCCAATATGTTCAGCAACATGCTCTATACAGAAATATCCAATACTAAACATTACTATTATTAATAAACATATAAACCGTGCATTCTTTACAAACACCCTGTGAAAAATTAGAGGGATTTAAATAAAACTAACCAATAGACTTTGTACATACAATTATAATAAAGAAGTTTGCTAACTGAAGTGCATCTAAAATAATAATCATACCATTTGATTGTTTCAAGGAAAAGGTCAAGTTGAAGTTCTGTGAGATCCCAGAAGAGAGTTTTCTAGATGCTAGTACTATGACTTAAATTTTTTATGTTCAGATAAAACAAAAATTATTCAATGTAGACATTTTACAAAGGGAAGCACACAATATTTCCCAAATATTATTATAACTGTTACAAAATTTTGGTGGTTCTTAGAATCATTTAAAATATTATATTACTATAAAAGTTTACATTTGTATTTAATTATTTGTGGCTCGCCTGAAAGTCATATCATACCCAGTTTGATAGCTTTATGTTATTTATCATTTTACATAGATAAGAAGTAGCTTAAAAGAGAAAAGTGGTGAACCTTTTACAAGCAGGATATTTTAAATGTTGTATGGAGAATTTGGGTATACACAGACATCCTCAATGAACCACTGTTTCCACTGGAGTTTAAGAAATATTTGCTTTGAGTGTGTGTCACACTGAAAAGGAAAGTAGCAAAAAAGGTAGAGTAACTTTAAACTCTACTAATTATAACATGACCAATATAGGTTCATCCTGCTTTAATGTTAACAAAGTGGTTTTATTGTTATTGTGTTTGTTTGTTTGTTTGTTTGTTTGTTTTTTGAGATGGAGTTTCGCTTTTGGCTCCCAGACTGGAGTGCAATGGCGCGATCTCGGCTCACTGCAACCTCCACCTCCCAGGTTCAAGCAATTCTCCTGCCTCAGCCTCCCGAGTAGCTGGAATTACAGACGCCTGCCACCATGCCCAGCTGCTTTTCTTTTATATCTTTAGTAGAGACGGGGTTTCGCCATGCTGACTGGGCTGGTCTCCAACTCCGACCTCAGGTGATCACACCCGCCTCGGCATCCCAAGTGCTGGGACTACAGGCATGAGCCACTGCACACGGCCAGTGGTTTGTTTGTTGATTAAATAACATATACGAGCCCTAGAAAATTCTTGTGAGGAAGGTGCTTATTTTATAGAAGAAGAAATAGCCTTAGAGTAATAATTTCACTAAAATTGCATAACTCATGAGATTAAAAAATACTCTAAAATCTTAAAGTTGTCTGAATTCCATGTAACTTCAAGTTTGTTAAATACAGTTTGGTGGATTACATAAATTATCAATAAATAAGCAAAAATAGTACCAACTATTAAGTATAGAGTATTCGGAAAAAGACACTTTTTTTTTTTTTTTTTTTTTGGAACGGAGTCTTGCTCTGTCGCACAGGCTGGAGTGCAGTGGTGCGATCTCTGCTCACTGCAAGCTCCATCTCCCGGGTTCATGCCATTCTCCTGCCTCAGCCTCCCAAGTAGCTAGGACTACAGGCGCCTGCCACCACACCCGGCTAATATTTTGTATTTTTAGTAGAGAGGGGGTTTCACCGTGTTAGCCAGGACGGTCTTGATCGCCTAAGCTCGTGATCCGCCCACCTCGGCCTCCCGAAGTGCTGGGATTACAGGCATGAGCCACTGCACCTGGCCAAAAAATACACTTTTTAATATTCAACTCATAGGGAAAAGCAGAGTGATTTTGGTTCCAATTAAACAATATATTTTCCAGTAGATAATAATATATAATAAATAACTCTCACCTACCTACAATAGGTCCCACAATTTAGGAATATTTCATTATACATTGACTGGCACATTGCGCTTTCCTGAAATTAGTCTAGATAATACCTAAAATAGTTTGTTGATAGGCTGAGTGATAATACTACAGAAAAGTTAGCATTCTGTATATACGTCTAATATACATGAAATACATATATATTGCACACTTTAAATCTTATAAGATAATGTTAAAATCCAAATACATATTTTGTTCTGATTGGTTTTAGACAAACTACTCAGCATTTTCAACCATTGTACAGAAAAATAATGGAATCTTAAGAGTTCATCTTGTCAAATTTCCTGTTACAATTCTTTCTGCTTTACCCTTAATTACTTGGAAGCATCTTTTAGATTTGTCTTTAAATTAACAGACGTTCTCTTCCTCTCTATATTAATGCATCCAACGATAGGAAATTCATTCTATTTCTTTCTGAGTGCTGCCACATTCTCTGCCCTGACTATGATTTTCCAATATTTCCTTCTTCACCCAAAAGGGGAAATGCTGCCTCTCTGAGACAAGGTCAAAGAATCTTCCCTATCGATTCACAGAATCATAACTTCTGATAACTTCCTAATCATTCTTCATCAGTGAAAACAGTCACAAAACACACACTGTTTGCTCTTTCATGCCTACTTTTACATGTGTGTCATGAATTTTGAAAGTGTAGCAGTTTAATGGCCAGCAAAATATTCAGGTTCTCAAAAGAAGATAATTAGTACATGAAATTTAAACACAAGAACTCATATAATTTTTATTAAAAGCATATTTCTAATTTTAAAATATTTTATATTACAGTTCTTATTTTCAAAATAATGATTATCACAGTTGCAACCATTATCATTTTTTATTCATTTTTAACTTATCAAGTTATATAATGATTTATACCTCCATTTCTTTTTGTGTTGCTTTTTGTTACCCTACTGCTTTCTAACCATAGTTTAAAAACAGTCTTCCAGTAGTAAAATAGAAAAATTCAGAAGTTGCAAATTAATAAGTCCCATATTTTAAAAGAAGACTTATATGGATCATAAAACATTTCACAGGTTGTATTGAAATACAATAATACGTTTATGTTTGCTAGTGAAAGAAATTTGAAGGAACACAAAACCAAAATCTAGAAGTAGAAAACAAAATAAAAAAGGAAGATAGTACTTATATGGACGTTGATAACTATTTGTGGTTTTTCTCAAGTTTTGAGCTTTAAATTATCCAGAACAAAGGATTTTAGTAAAGATTCTAAATGGAAGAGTGTTTCTGAGGAGGCCAATACTTTTTAATTTTTGTTTAAGAGGGATCATTATGTTATCCTGACATTATTATTCTAGCTGCAGCATTTCAAAAATAAACAAAGAAAGGAAATTTTTTAACAGCTTTCCAGAAAAGGAAGTTTGAAAATCCCAATATAAGGTTGTGTTTTTCAATGGCAATACTTTTTTTTATTCAGAAGTATTTTGTCAGTTATCCTGTGCTATACACAAATGGCCAATTATTCAGAGGACTTGATAAAGCAATAGATTATGAAATCTGAAAATAAAGACAAAAAAAGCAAGTGTCTAAATGTCTAAGTTTTTAGGTTGTATTGGCAGATAACAGAAATCAAAAGAAAATTCAAAAAAAAAAATAGTAAGAGCCTCATTCTGGATACAGGGAGAAGGACATAAAATTCCATGAAAGTGATGACCAATACAAATATCAACATAATGAGGTTTATTACGGTAAAGATTTCTGTCTGGTTTCTTCATTGTCATATCCCATGCACTCAGAGCACAGAACATACAATATTTATTGAATGAATAGGTAAATAAATAGATAATGAATAGCTGCTGAGCCTGCTTGATATGAGCCAGAAGATAAAACTAAAAAGAATGAAGGAAATGCAAAAATAGGAGACAAAGGTGAACTGAGGTAGCAATGATTCCAAGATACCTAAAGTGAACTGAATAAAACTAGGCCATGAAAGAGGAGAAGCTCTGTGGACTCTGAATATCATCATCAGATGATTTTTAGTTACTTCATCTCATTAACATTCAAGTTCAGTTGTGCCTAACTCAAGATCAGCTTTGGTTTACCTGTAACTCCTAAAACAGTTTTGTGAGTATAGATTGTATGGAGGGAAGAGTAGACACAGAAAATATTTGCTTTCAAAGACTAAGTGTAATGACCCAGATTGACTATTTTCATTTATAGCTCCAGGGAAATCAAAACCATTCACTGTTTTTTTTAACCTAATGAAATGTTACATTTGAGGCATCTCACATACACTGGAAAAAGCTCAGGTTTTCTTAAGGGCTCACACATCTTCTGTGGCATTTCTGGAGTTGAGTAGGTTAAGCAAATACAGTACTAACTACCTGCCATGTTAACCTTTCTGAGATAAACCCTTCGTTTCCGTTACAGAAAAGTTACAGAAGCCTTTGAGTCATAGTTCTCTTACGGGAGCAAAAAAGATCCAGGAACACAGAACAGTAGTTACTCTCAGGTCACAAAGAACAGCCCCAAAGGGCAAGCTTGGAAAACACACTCCAGCCACTGTGACACGTGGGGAGTGACATTTGAGAGGTTTCCCTAAACAGAAAGCAACTCAGTGATTGCTTCTTCCTTCTATTCTGCACTCTGCTTTTCTGCAGGTCAGTGTTAAACTATCTCAGTTTTTGCAGCCATTGAGAAGGAAACAGTATGCCAATTCATAATACTTTGAAATCTTTAGCTATCATTGTTCTATTCTTTGGAATTATTTCTTAGTCCTCTGCAGTGGATGCTGGCCGGGTCCAGTATAGGCCCAATGAATAAGAAATAGAATGTGGATTCTTACAATTTGGATACAGCTAATGATTTCTTCAACTATAATGCAAATTCCCTATGGGTGAGACTTGTCGATTCACTTGTATAGCCCTTATTTTTAAAACAATGACACATACTATATATCAAGAAGTATCTGTTGAAGAAAGGAAAGTAGGTAGACCCTTGTGTACTCACAGGACCTTAACTCACAATGATAAGACAATGACATTGTTTTTACTTCATGCTTCATGTCTTACAGCTCCTTACTGTATGTTATTGCCCCTCCCTATCTATTTTGTTGTTAGATAGGCAAACACATTTGCAATTCCTCTAACTGGTCACTTATAATTGTGATGTTGAACATCTACTTGCTAAGAGAAGAAACTCACTGCATCCCAAATGCCCCATAGTGCCTAACAGAGATGGTGCTCACTAACATTTGTTGAGAGAATAATCAAATGTGTACTGTATATATCTAAGATGTGTTATTAATGACAATTCACAAATCTGGCCAGTATAGTTGAAAACCCAGTGTTTGCAAAGAATTACATGTGCCATAAGCCAGACAGTAGTACATTAAAATGCAGGAAACCATACTGTCACCAGTCCCCTGGTGACAGTATGAGTGGGGAACTAAATGTAGTTAAGACAAACAGGTAAGTAAAAATATGAGGCTTTCTATGCAAACACTTCAGAACGAGAAGAACAGAGACTGATCATTTTGGGCCGAAGTAGACAGAGACATCTGACTGAAAGTGAAATAATTTAAACTCAGCTTCAGCAATTGTGTGGATTTGCATGCAGAGGGAGAGGAAGGGAATTGTGTAATAAGAGGATACATTAGTCTCATGCTTTCTCTAGTTCAGCATATCCCAGGAAAACTTTTTTTTTTCAGATACTCAAATAAACGAAGTTTATTTTATTTATTTTTTTTAACTTACCTGAGGGCCTTTAGCATGCAATTATTATTATTTTTTTTTTTTTGGACCTGGAGTACACATTGCTTCTCTCCCTTCTCTGCAATTCAACTGATTTACTTTCAGTTCTCAGTTGAAACTTTCTTTATGAAAAACTTCCTCTTTTACCTCTCCCCCTTTACTCCAATCACTGCCATCACACTCATTAGGCCAGCTTCTTTTGTAACACACCTTTGTAGCATTTCATAAATCTTTATGGGACATTTGCCATTACTGTAATTAAATAAATCAATTAATTTTTAATTTGCTGTTTATGGTCTTAATTGTTTTATCACTGGACTGTTAGTTCCACCCTTGAAAATATTTTATCACTCAAATTGGCAACTAGAATAGAAATACTGACATAGAGGGGACTCATTAAATTCTTATTAAGTTACTAAATGAGCATGAGATTTTCTTAAATGTAAGTCCAAAGATGTCAGCATCCTAAAAATGTTTGACTGATTTGAGTCCCATAACATCTGGTGTAAAATTTGACAGTCCACTATGGAAAGCCCTGATCCTTGTGGCCCCTGTGATGGCCATAACAACGAACACTGAAAATGCAAGAAACTAAATTAACCTATCCGTATCAGTGCCTTTTCTCCTTTGAGAACAGGCCTTTAACTTCACTCTGTCACATATGAACAAATGCTAGTGAAGGCCTGAGGTGTGTTTGAATGAAATCAAGCCAAAGAGTCTCTGAGGAAGAAAATGTGCAGTACAATGGAACAAACAGATTTACTTCACCAGAAATAATTTAACTTTCCTCATTTCCCATAGAGCAATGCCTGGACACTTATTTGCTTTACATATAAAATACCTCAAGCTTTCATACAAAGTGTTACCTAAATCAAATAAATAAATTTTGATTCCTTCATCAAAGAGAAGTCTCCACCTCTAGTAAAGCAGACTATTACAACTTGAAAATAACAGCTTACTTGCTTAATTCATAGAAGTTTTTTTTTTTTCAGTAGAAAAATAAAGAAAACAGAGAGGAACAGAGAAAGTCAAAGTAAATAAAAAGGAAAAGCATACATTTATACTTACATTTGAAAAGCCTCCAGCAACTAACCAGGAAAGTGAAAGGAGGAGACAGGAGCCCGTGTCGGTCCAGCTGTATGTTCTTCAATCCTACTTCCTGCCTTATCCCTGCACCTGCTACACACTAGACCAGATGTAGAATAGACATTTCTGTGTTGATGAAAATCTTCTATAATCTGTACTCTCCAATGCAACAAACCCTAGTAACATGTGTCTAACAGCACTTGAAAGTTGTCTAATATAATGAAACAATTGAATTTTAAATGTTATTTTAGTTTAATTTGAATTTAAATTTATATATCCACCTGTGGTTGGTGGCCACCATATTAAGTAGCATAACCAGAAACTTTTTCTTTAGATTTCAATGCTTTTCCACTCCTACGCTACTGACTATTTACACTAATGAAATTTGAACTTTTCTGTTTTATCACTTCACTCCTGCATTATGAGCTTTATGTCATTTCCTTTTGTATCTCCAATATTTACCATAGAGTATGAAAAATATTAAATGCTGAAAAATATTTATCAGGTAAGTGCTGGAGCAGACAAACTAGAAATTACAACTTCTCCAATTCTTAAATACATTTTACTTTACTCAAAAATGTCATTGAGAAAATAGAATGATCATGTTAAGGCAATAGAAATCTTATTGCCTATTCAAAAACGAAAGATATGATTTTGTTGTATAGCTGCTGCTTTAAGGATTATTCTGAAAATATTAATAAAATCCCCTTAATGTGATAAAATTAGATATTAAGATAACACATATAATTTTTAGAGTAAAAAATAATTTTAAAAGATATCATAGTGCTTACTTATTTAGATTGAGTCTATATATTTATTCATCTGTCAAATAATATTTTATGGATCATGTGTGCACCAAATTGGATAAATTGTAATCCTTCACCAAGTTGAATCCTTCAATCCAGTTGAATTACTGGATAACTGTAATTCCATCCCTAGAAATCTATTCTAAGGAAATCATAAGAAAAAGGACAAAAATCATAGCCTACTTAATACTTATTTTAGTGCTATTTAACTATTAAATTGTTATAGGTTGCATTTAGATAACAGTGAAATAAATTATTTTAACACTATGTTGAAAGATAATTCAGTCATTATATTTATAAGCTAAGGTAATAGCAAACCTTATGAATCAACTTGACTGGGCTAAGGGATGTCCAGATAATAATAATAAAACATTTCTGGGAGTGTCTTGTAAGGGTATTTCTGAAAGCCTTTGAAGAACCTCATCATTGCGGGCAGGCACTGCACCATACAATCCATTGAGGGATATTGAATAGAATAAAAAGATGAAGGAAGGCTGAGTTCTCACTGTTCTAAACCTTCAAATATTTGAGCTGCTGGTTCTTGGGCTTTTAGACTTGAGACTCTGGGATTTACCCCAGTTTCCCCCCATCCCACTGTCTTCTTGGGCCTGGGAGTTAGATCACGGCCCCACTGGCAATCAAGCCTTTGGACTCAGATGAATTGCATCAATGGCTTACCTGGTTATTTAAATTGCAAAAGGCATATTGTGAGATTTCTTGACCTACTTGCATGACCCAATTCCCATAATGAATCTCCTCTTACATATCTATTGTTTCTGCTTTTCTTTTTTTAAAGAACTCTGACTAATACATATAATGTCAACAAAATATTAAATAACATGTATAAAGAAATTAAACAAATATAAAGTTAAGCCATTGCCAACATTACGTCTTGTAAAAATATGTTTCTCTTTTTTGAAAAAAGCCTGGAAGATAATATGTGTTGTTAGGTTAAGAAACACGTGTTGTTATGTTAAGAGTACAACATTTAGAAGGGGGGTTATTTTTCCTTTTATGTGTTTGATATGTTGGTAAAATATATATATATATATTATAAAATAAGTCAAAGAAAAATAGCACGAAAAATAAAAAGGATAATAAAATCAAATTTTGTCAGAAATCTTATGTATGCCAGATAGTAATAACATGTTTAATATAAAAATTATAAGTATCAGATTTCACTCACTCAGCTGATTTTTTAGTGATGTTTTTCTTTTCTCTATCATATGTTTTTGCAAAAATCTGAATTATTAGTTTTTGGGTCATTTTTAGAGGTAGTGTTATTTTAAGTGTGTTTATACTAAAAATTGAAATACAACCAATGAATAATTGTACAGTGACTGCTGTCACCTCAAGTTCACTATATAAAAGAAACTGTAACAACACAAAGACAACATGAAATTGACTCTCTAGTGTTTCTTTAACAATATACTAACCATAGTGAATAAACCAAATGTGTATTCTTTTATCTAAATTGCTAAGAGCATTCATGAATCATAATTTTGTTTTGCTTAGTTTTCTAATCTGAAGTTATACTTTGGTATACAAAACAGTTTCATAACAAGTGAGATATGTAAAACCAGGAATCAAGCTTTTAAAGACAGACTCCACTAAGAATTATTTAGTATAACAATTTAAGTTCATAGGCAGTGCTACTCAGTGATGAGGAAAATTGATAAACAAGCATAGATGAAGTAATAATAAATAAGTTTTTAGTTAGTATATTAGTTTATCGACTCTCTAGTATGGAAAGAATGTGCTCCTTAGATGTAATTCCATTTGTGGTTAACATTTTTGATTTAATATAATTGATAAAATATCTCAGTCATAAAAATCAGAGTTTAATTATAGGTAAGCTTGCATAAAAGGAAGTTCATGTTCAATAGGCAAGAAATTAAACATATCATTGCAGAGATTAGGGGCAACAAATTGTACTAAGAGGAAAAAAGGAATTTCAGTTTATAAAGGAAAGAACAAATGCACTTTTGCTTATTGAGTGTAGTTTTGTGTCACAATCTTCTCAATATGTTAGAAAATTCCCAGAGAGACCATTTATGATGGAACAGACTGAGCTTCACTGAGTTATGTAGGAATTTAGAGATTTGAATGCTGACTTGATACAAAGACAGGTCAGGTAGTGCTCTTCCTGGGTTGCATTTTCAGGGCTGGGACTGAGATCAGCAAGAATAGAGCATTTTTTCAATTACAGTTGCAAAGAAGTGGCAGGTTCTGAAAAATCATACTCAAAAATAAAATGACAATCAATGCAATGAGATATAATTTTGCATCTGCCAATTATTTATTTGTTATTGTTTTATATGAACATGATTTATCACCTATTTTACTCTCACCTTCTCTCTGCTCCTCCATCCTTCAAACCCACTCAAAAACATGCACAATAATGTAGGCTTTGTAAGAGCAAAGAAGTCTGCTCTATTTGCTCAGAACCCAAAACTGTGATTAAAATGCATTTAATGTCACATAAATCCCAAACTACTTAGAACTCTACCAGGAAGCAGAAAGTTCACAGAAGTCATCTTTCTCCAGAGGCTCTAGCCTCTTATAATATTATTGGGAATCTTTTCTCTCTGGCTGAAAAGCAGTAAATTTTAATATTTCTTATTCAGAAAAGGTTACCATATGTCTGTATTTTCATCTCTGGATTAGGTGCCTTAAAGGCACACTACCTCATCTAAAATGAGCTACACAGATAGAAAGTTTTTTTTTTCTTCTTTTGAAAGAGGAAATTTTATATTTACTGTTAAAAATATATTTGAATTAGCATAAAATAGCACTAATAGGCTTTTTTTAATCATGAAAAAATTATCCAGGGCATCTTGATTACATTATCAGGGAGAAAGAGACAAAGAGAGAAAGAGGTAATATAAAAATATACGAGATAGTATGTACATGTAGTAGAAACCTAGTTTTATTTTCCCTATTTAAAATACCATGTTTTTATAACAAATAGATTATTTTTTGTAATCATTTATGAAAACACAGTTATGTTTTTTCGAAGAAATACATTGAGAAGGCAGAGCCCTTCAGAGCTTTCTTTTATTTCCAAGGAGAAATAAAAAATGATACAATGAGATTTAAGTTAAAAGAATATTTAAAGAGTATGGATTATTTGTAACTCTACATATATTTATTATAATATTCATTCTCTGTGTTTTCCAATAAGTGATAGCAGAATAAAAGGAAAAGGTAAAAATGAAAATGAAACACCTACATATACTCAGGGAGAAAAGTCAGGAAAATAGTGCTAAATGATACTAAGTCATGCCACAGTAACAAATGGATAATAAAATACAAGCCATTTAAATTCATCATCCAAATTAGTGTAAGAACATAATTTTCCTGGCTAGCCTATTTGAAGTGATGAGTAAGGGACTCTTGCAAATATTTCTGGGAAAGAGAGTAAGTGCAGCACCAAGCACAGCCTTTTATTTGTCTTACTGTCAGAACAGCCAGCCAACAAATGTCTCATCAGAGATGGCTTCTGATTTTCTCTTAAATTCTATGTTTTGTTTTTCACAGGCTCTAAGAAGATATCAACACACATTTACTTAAAATTACACAGAAAAAGAGAATAAGAAAAGAAATCAAAACTCTACAAATTACTACTATATTCTTTTAGTCTTCTGTTAGGTGTTCATTTATTTCTTAATGCTAACTTTTGTTCTGTTTAAATTGTTTATGTTGCCTGTGTGCCCCTTTTATTCTCAAACATTCTGTGGCCAAAATTCAGTCCAAGTGACCACCATGTACAAGGCCCTGTGCTCATTTATTTAGCCTTTCACAACTTTAAAATGTATTTATTTTAAATTTGATTTTTGTTTCTAATTTTAGAACATTTTGTAACCTTCACATAAAACATAGTATTAATTTGCTGTCTTAAGTATAATTTGTTTTTTGTATCTGTGTAAAAGACCTTTTATTATATTTTTCTCAAAAGAAACACAAGAACATTTTTCAACTTTCTACTGTACCATTTTCCTCCATTCCCACATCATTCTAGCCACAATGGTTTCCTTAATCACACCAGGCACGTTCAACATCAGTGTCTAGCACATGCTATTTCCCTATCTGGAATGCTCTAGCCCCAAATATCCACCTGGCATTTCCCTTAGCAGCTTCAGACTTTACACAAATGAAAACCTCTTAGTGATTGATACCTTCCTGGACCAGTCTCTTTAAAATTGCATCTGGTATCCTTCACATCCTACAAAATATATTCTATTCCTCATTCTGTTTTTGTTTTTTGGGGTTTCATTCTTGCAATTTTCACCATGACTTTTTTTAATGAACTGTGTTCCTTCATTGGAAAATAAGTTTTATAAATTCAAGAATTTCTATTTGATTTATTTCTTCTGTTTAGAAGAATGCCTGAATGTGCTCAATAAAGCATATTTAAATGAATGAACAAACTTTACTGTTAAATACGGCAATGGAAACAGTTGTGATTTAATGTAACAATCACCTGAAATCAGATGAAGAGTCACATCCTTCATATGCCATTGACTGTTTTTAAGACTTCAGACAATCTATAATTTTCATTTTTTCTGCTATAAAATTCTTAGTTTCTACCTAGAATTGTGGATATAATTTATTTTAGGTTAAAATACATCGTCCAGATATTAATTTCTAAATATCATTCTAAAGGGTCATTAATTAGTTCGAAAAAATGATTAATTTCAAGGCTAACACAAGGAAAATACAAGATGAATATCTTGTCAGGTTAGAAATTAAAGGAGTTCTAAAAAGTATTAAGGGAGTACTAAAAATTAAAGGAGTACTAAAAAAAAAAAAAAAAACAGGCATAGACATGATGACCCAGAATTTTCAATGGCCAAATCTGAGACAATATGACTTTAAAAATTAATAAACCTACTAACTTTTTGAGTAAAACAAAAGCACACACGTTTACACTGCAAGGTGGAAGAAAGGAAGGAAGGAAGGAAGGAAGGAAGGAAGGAAGGAAGGAAGGAAGGAAGGAAGGAAATAAAGAAAGAAGGAAGGAAGGAAGGAGAGAGAGAGAAAGATGTAATTTAAAAAATTTGTCACTCTCTCTTGTTCAATCACTAGTCACTAATTAACCTTATCATGGGTCATGAACTTTGAAAAAGATGTGACTTCTGTCCTCAAGTAGATCAACGTTGATTTGGACTGAAAATAATTCCCAGATAATGTGTTCATATTATAGAAAATACATATGAACAAAAGAGAGTACATTTGCTGATTCCTCTGAAAAACTGACTTCAAGGTATACCAAAAAACATTGACTTTCCTAATAATATCTCTTCATTTATAAAGAGAACAGAACAATTGAAAAGTACAATAATAGCAGTTTTAACTTTTCAATCCATTTCGAAATGGTCAGTAATGCAAGCCGTGCTTTGAAATAACAAGGTCAATAAAAATTGATGTGCCAACATTTTGATGTTAAAGTGAGTCATTATAAACATAGTCGATATGGTTTCACTCTGTCCCCACCCAAATCTCATCTCAAATTGTAGTTCCCATAATCCCCACGTGTCGTGGGAGGGATCTGGTGGGAGCTAATTGAATCATGAGGGAGGGTTTTTCCCATGTTGTTCTCTTGATAGTGAATAAAGCACATAAGATCTGATGGCTTATAAGAGGGCAGTTCCCATGCACAAACTCTCTTGTCTGCCACCATATAAGATGTACCTTTGATCTTCCTTCGCCTTCCACCATGATTGTGAGGCCTCCTCAGTCATGTAAAATTGTGAGTCCATTAAACCTCTTTTTCCTTATAAATACCCAGCCTTGGATATTTTGTCATAGCAATATGAAAATGGGCTAATATAATAGTATAGCAAATGTCTCACTAGCCTCTATAGTCATCAGTATAGTTAAAATATCTTTATTAGTTTGAAATACATTTTTAAAGCAAAGTTTTATTTAACAGCTTACTCATTATTCACTGATATATAGATTTAGTTGGACTCACCAATTAGTCATCAATAATTATAAAATATTTTAAGGTCTTTAAGCAACAATTATTTTAAACTTCCCAGTTTTAATACTGAAAAATATTAAGTTTAGATAAGTCACCAAAAATTTCAATGCTATAATATTTAATTTAATTATGTCATCACTAATTTATCCAACACTTAAGTTTCATAAGCACATTTATGGAAACCTTAGCTTTGGATTCTTAATCACATAAATTATAGTTAAAACGTCACTTCCCTTACACATTGGTGTTTTAAGCAAGCAGTTTATCAAACTAATTTGACAGAAAGTTTTCAGAAGGAAATACAGCAAAGAAAAAAGAGTAAACTAGGAATTGAGAGGCCTAAATTTTATCTTTGGTCCATTTCCATAGCATTGGAAAATCAAATTTTCTCTACTTCAGAGTTTAAAGGGAATTTAATTAAAATTGTCAAATACCTAGCAGGTATCTAGGTAGTTCTATTTACTATATATATGGTTTTGCTATACAACTATAATATAGTTTTTCCTCCATTGAAGTATCAGTTTTATAATCATTTTTAACATAAAACTTCACCGGGTCTCTAACACTGAAGTAGATTTGTCACTTGACATAGAATGTATTTGCCATCAAATACTGAAATATTTCCAAGATCTTTCTTAATTCTAAAATTTAATGTTTTCTATTGTTCAGATTGTATAGTTTTGAGAAAACATCTAAAACAATTCTCTTTGCATTCTTTCAACTAAACTTTGAGCTTTCTGATTGATGTGAACAGAAGTCACTTTATAAGCTCAAATGCCATGTTCTCTTTTAATGATACTTAGGAAATTGTATTCTACAGTTGTGTTCATTATGTTTTCTGTCAATGGGATTAACCACAAGAAGTCAAGAGCATCTTACACGTCCTTGATTTAAATGATATTGCTTTAATGGTGGATCTGGAGACTCAATAAACGTTAACAATTTGTTAAAGTCAATACAGAGGCAGAGATAATTCAATACTTTGTATAAAAAGAGTTAAAGAGTTAAAGCTATGTGCTCTTGTGACTAACTCTAACCTGAAAATACTAAAACCAGATGATTTAATAAAATGTATTATGTGTAAAAAGTAAAATAGCTAAATATTTCTTAACACTGTGAACACTTGCTAAGAGTCTCTGTTTTGCTTTTCCATTTGAAATTGTATAGATACTAGCCGAGGGCTACTCCAGTATGTATCCTGGGCAAATGGACACTGAGCACATTAAAGATCCTTTATTCTATGTATTTCACCTTCAGAAAGGAAGAGACTTTTATCATAAGGCCAATTAGGTAAAAATTCAAGAATAAGGAACAGAAGATGCTATAATTTGGGCATCATATCTGTTTCTGAGGTTCGTTAAAAGGCAATATGAATAAAGAAAATATTAAAGCTAACATACATCTTTTTATAAAAATGGAGGAACTGTACAGGTTACTTAAGGAAATGTAATAATTTACCTTTTATTAATTTTAGAAAAAGTATCATAAATATTTAATATAGTATCTTCCTACTTGTACTACATTTTTAATATAATGAAAAATGCATTTGAACTAATTGTCATTAGAGACTAATTTTTTCAATAAAATATTAAAGGAAATTTCATTAAAATATTAAACTTTTTTTTGTAGTGATATTATGGTGATCCCATTTAATTAAGTGTGTTACATTTGTAATCAGTAAAATAATATTACATTTTAAATCAAATATAAACTTAAGAAGTAGCTAAGATTTTAATTTAAGAGACATCAGTACAGTAATGGGAGGAAGTGAATTAAAATTAAAATGAGTCATTACTTTCTGAGTTCACAATTAGGAATATTAATTATGATGAAGATTTACTTGGAATAATTTTATCTAAATAACTTTAATTCAGTATTGAACTGACTCATACGGAGAAAAAAATAAAAATAAATTGTAGCAACAACCAAAAAAGGACAAACTGAGCCTGTCTTCCAACACCATTTATCCTCATTTGTATGTAATCATTTATTCAGTCAGCACATAGTTATTGAATGTTATTTATTGTTAGGTATTGCCTTAGGTGCAAGAGTTTAAATACCTAAATCAGATTTTTTATCTTAAACTGTTGACAGCAGAAGATTGGTTGAAAGAACAGTCTCAGAAATTAAAGTGGGCCAGGC
>NW_012116155.1:102652-121380 GCF_000951035.1 Colobus angolensis palliatus | reverse complement strand
AAAAAAAAAATGAAATAAAAATAAAATAAATAAATAAATAAATAAATAAATAATTAAAGTGATTGATTGATATAGGAAGTGCTCTCAGAGCCCAGAATGAATAATAGATGAAAAATTTTACTCATGACTTCTCTTTCATGCATATCCTGTGGGATGCCACTTCATACAGTTCAAGCCCTATTTCTGGCCATTTCCCAAAGAAACTAAGATTTTGCTTTGACTGTTCCCTCCCATTGGAATGCCTGTTCACTCTTTTCTTCCACATTCAATCCCATCCCTCTTTACATTAAGTCCCATTTCCAGTGCTACCTACTTCATGAAATATTCTGTAGACTTCACTTCCTTCCAAACTATTGGTTCCCCATAGATCTATCACCAAATAATTTCTACTTCTCTAAACTGGCATTTCATTTCATCTGTACCTCCCTTAGGTTTCTTCACTGTGTAGTTGAAACTTTATTTGCATAAATTACTTCATCTATGTGACGACCATGAAAATGTGTCAACTCAGATCTACTGCAGGGGGAATATTTGAAGGCTTCACCTGCTGCCCTCCTAGATTTATTAATGTGTCCATGGCAATGAATATGCTTCCCACCTTCTGCTCCCAACCATTGACTGGGCAGAGCACTAAGAGAGGTTTGTTCCTGCAAGATGGGCAACTGTTCTGATAGGAAACAAGCTGGAGAACTACATTCTGCCCTCTCTGAAACTGTCTCAGAACCGTGCTGCAGACCAAGATTCTTCCTACACAGTCCTCCTTCACCTCACCTTTCCTTCACAGCTATCAGCACTGCGGTATGGTTTAAAGGTTTTCCCCTCCTTCTCATGCTTGCTCCCTTTTATTCCTCATGAGCCTTTTTCTCAATATAGTTCTTGCCTGTATAATTTTATCTTATCATTGGCTTTTCAGAGGACCTGAAGTAAAATGAGTGGAGCCAGGAGTGACACAGGAAGATAGGCAACAAGATGGGATTTGGTGACTTGCTCACATACCAACCCCCATGCAAAGAGGGCAACATCCTGAGTCATATAGTCCCTGAAACAAGGTGACAGAGCAATTGCAGTCACTGCTGGGGACATGGAGAAGAATGACATACATTTGATGAATCCTATAGTTAAAATATATGAAGACGCCAATACAGACAAAGGCAAAAAAGTTATCTGGTTATTGCTAAATTGTTTTGATAAAAGACTGAGGTATTTAAAAAGAAGTCAAGACCTAAATGCAAGAGCCAGAGGAGCTCTTTGACAGCTTAAAGTAACTCTTTATTTCCTGAAGTAGAAAATCCAGAAAAGGTGAGCAGCAGATCAAGGATCTAATAGAGTCCCAGCGCTCTAGGGATGTATAAATGTTCAGCCAGGATAGATCTTTTATTATAATTTCAGGACTCTGTTTGGGAGAACCAAGGACCCTGAAACATACAAATATCTGGGTGGAATCCCGATGATGCTAGCTCATCCGATCTCCTTAAAATCTCAGCATGGAGAAGCTGGCAACCCTTCCGTAATAATCACTAGTGCCACTCTCTGTTGAGAGACCCCTCTGTAGAAATCTCTCCATTGTAACAGATGTCTCCCTCAGAAACTGCCCAGATCTCCCCCATCCCCTGCAACCAGGCTGATCTGGGCAAAGTCCCAGCATAACCTGGCCAGGAGCAGGCTGGCTGTAATTAGAGAAGAAATACAATATACAACAAAGGAACTGAATAAATTAGTTTGCATGCTTTGGCAGAACCAGGAAAATATCCTAGGTTTAGATTTTCCGAGTGTTTAATTAAGTGGGCCAGCAGTAGCCAGAAGCCACTGACTTTTGTGCATGTTTCAGCATACAGGATTTAAGCATCCTGGCAAAACCTCAAGGAATAGAGAATTTTTTTTTCCTTGAGTGAATCTTAAAAGCCTGGAGAACTGACCAACAATGAGTGAAGTAGTGTCTGAATTGTCCTGGCATACTCTAGAAGGAGAAATGAAGAGGCTGAGTGGCCATGCTGGAATGAACACATTATGCAAGAAGAGAAGACGCACCAGAGACGTATATTCCATTGAAGAGTTCAAAGAACACACGCTTCACTGAAGCCATCAGGAATGCTCTGTTGATAGGAGGATCAGCATCAGACAAAAAAAAAAAAGAATGTTTTGTGGTAACTCTCCAGTGTAGACCAGTGCTCATAGCAGGAGTGGTGGCTCAGAGTTGGGCTCATTTACATCCAGTGAAATTGTGGGACCCCATGTAATAGAGGTCACATGGAAGTGCTTAAAGGCCAGAAGCCTGGAGGCCTCAATTATCAGCAATGTTAAACAGCAGCTCAGGGGCCTTGATCTGCAAGAAATTGTGGAAATGATTAATAGAGCATGTCCTCCCTAGGGGCAAAATAAATGAGCAGCCAGCTAAGATCATACTTAATATCTACAACTAGAAAAAGAGAAGAAAGATAAAACAGGAGGCTTTGAGGATAGCTCCAGTAGACAATTACGGGCTTTTTCCAAATTTATAGATCTAGAATCCATTGATGGGAGAGAATGAGAATGATTTGTACCTTAAGACCAACAGCAGTGATGAAAGCTATTTGCCCCATTACTCTCTCCTCTCCCTTTTCCAAGTTTCCCCTAAGAAAAAAGGCCAACATAAGTCATCTAGGAGCTTTACACTCGAATATATGGAGATAATCTACGTAGTTCAAGGGATAAAAGACAGTGGTCATGAAAATACACTCTTTAGATCTACATGAGTAGTTTCATTGACTGAGAGCTCCAAAAGATTCCCATATAAATTCAGAACGGTATTTGTGCCAGGATCATCCTTCGAGGACGTAGCATGTTAGCGATACTAATTCTGGACATTCCTGCATATGTAGGGTACTTTTGACATGTAACTCTGACTCAAAAACTACCCATTTGCCTGTTCAAACGTTCTTAGAACTCTGGAACAGACTGTGATCCTTTCTATTCAATTTTTCTTCCTTTTCTTTCTTCTTCAAAATTGTCAGACATATACAATGGTCTCAAGGCTCCTCTTGTGTTTTTGAGCTTTCTTCCCTTATCTTTGAAAATATTTTCCCCAATATATCTTTGCATATATAATTTTGTCTTGGTTTCTCCTTATCAGAATACTTTGCAGCATAAATCGTGTCTTAAATCCCTTTACATTGGACTGAATGTCATGTACAAAATTTAATAAATTAACTCAAATAAAAACATGGATATAAAGTTAAAATATGTGTAATTATTGTAATGTGTGTAATTAGTTCTATTATCATTACAAATTGTGAGGTGACACAGGAGAACAGTAAACCCAAAAGTTACAAGGTGAATGATTTAAATATTCACAGAGTTCTCACATTTAAACTATTGGAAGAAGTTAGGAGAAAATTCAGAAATTACTGTAAAAGTGGTAAATAGTTTAGAAGGTAATCAGTGCTACTTAAAAAAAATATCAAAATCAAGAATTGGCTTTCTGACACTGAGGAGAATTATGTTAAAATGTAGATCTCCTAGAGACATAAGATATTATACATGGAGTTATTTAGATAAAGTCTAAAAGGATGTCTGTATGATAACATCCAAAAAGATCTCTACCTATGGTGTCATGAATTTATTAGCAAATGTTTCTTCGACCTCAAAGATTTTGAAAATGGAGGAAAAAATTATTACTGAAATGACATGCTCAGCAGCTCTTTATAGAAGAGGTTTTAATGTTGCAAAATCTGTACTGCCATAGCTACAGGGTACTGCCAGGCAGAACATGAAAAATTGCCTTTAGCAATTAACAATTTTTTATTAACTTTAGCAACCCTAGTATGCATAAGTATAATTGCATAGATATTGAGTGCAGCAAATTTAATAGTGTTATTTCAGTGTAATACACTGTATATTTATATATTACTATTTTTTATTGTTAGATTATTATTTAGTAAGGTGTTTGAGAGATTTTTATTTGTTTTGTGTTCATGTGTGATACAGTAAACCATCTGAGCAGAGTATTACTCTTTCTACTAATAACATGAAGTTTAATTCTAAATAGATCTTGATAATGCCAAATAATGACATATCTTATAATTTCAAAGTAGACACTTCCAAAAGATATTTGTTATTACAAAAATAATTTAGCTGAATTGAAAATAAAAAATTTCATTGACTGAGAGTTAAACAAGTTTTTAAATATAAATTACATATAAGGAATTACATCCACTTGAGGTACATGACATGATGAATTTTGACATTTGTATATATTCATGAAACCACCACCAAAATCAAGATATCTACAATTGCATCATCTACAAAAGATTCTTCATTCCACTTTGAAATCCAGTTGTTTCCCCATTCCAGCCTCAAGAAACTACAAATCTGCATTTTGTCACCATAGATTATAATATTTTTCATTTTTAAAAATGTATGTAAGTGAAAATGTACAGTATATATTCTTTCAGGTGTGCCTTCTTTCATATTGCATCATGATTTTGAGTTTCATCTATGTTTCTGTATCAGTGTTGTCTTCCTTTCAAATTGTTGAGTAGCAGATAATTGTATGGACAAATCAAGTTGAACTTATCATTCACCTTTAGATGGACATCTGAGTAATTTCTAGCTTTGGACTATTGTAAATAAAACTGTAAAGAATATTAATACATGTCTCTATATATATACATACATATATATATGTATATATGTAATTTCTCTTGGTAAATAGCTAAGAATAGATGGAAAGCCTAAACTGTGGTGTAGATATATCTGAAAACTTTAAGAAGCTAATGATATTATCTTATATTCTTACCAATGATCTACAATTGCAGTTGCTCCAAGTTTTGATAAACACTGGATATTTTCACTCAAGAGTTTGAATTTGCATTTTTCTGATAACTACTGATTTAGAGTATGTGCTTATATGCTAATTGTTCATTCATATATCCTAATTTGCAGAGTCTGTTCACATATTTTGCACATTTTTAATTGGTTGTTTGTCTATGTTTGGTTGTTTTTCATGTTTAGTATGCCTTACTAAGTGGTAAAACATATATATATATATATATATATGTACAGATATTCTGTATAGAAAATCCATGTCAGATAAATATTTTGTAAACATTTTTTTCTAAACTGAATTGTCATTTTTGTTTCCTCACAGTGTTTCTGGAAGACTTTTTTATTTTAATAAGGCAGGATTTATGCACTTTTTGTTTTCAGTTTATGATCTCTGTGTCTGTGGCCCCATCGAAGAAATCTTTGCTTTCATCAATGCCATAAAGATTTTCTATTTTTTTTCTCTAGACATTTTGCTGTTTTAATTTTTGCCATTAAGACTATTATTTCAACATAATTTGTGAAAAAGATGTTCTGTTTCCCATTAAGTTACCTAGATACCTTTGTTGGAAATTATTTGACCATGTATATGTGAACCTGGGTTTAGAGTCTATTTTTTTCTCTATAGATGTATAGGTCTATCTTTATACCATTAACAGAGCCTTGTTTTTTGTATGTTTTTATTAAATCTTGAAATCAAGTGCAAATTCTTCAATTTTGCTCTCTTTTTCACTGTTTTAGGACTTCTGGAAAATCTGTATGCACATATAAAATTTAGAATCAGTGCCTGAATCCTACAGCTGGTTCTTGGCTCCAGACAGCACTTGGAGAAGGGGTAAGTAAAGGGTTTGAGGGACTGCTCACGCTCACTGCAGGGCCTCTGGGATCCTAGCTGCAGGGACCTCATACCCCCATGGATGTATGAGCTGGCAGGGGGAGTTCCCAAGAGATTAGACAGAGGTGGAGCTGCAGCAGGCACAGAGCCAGGGACCTTTGAGTACAGGTCAGCTCTAGTGAAACACATCCATAAGTGTCCACACCCCAGTACTTCTCCTCTCACTCTGAGAGACTCTGGGTTCAGCTAACCACAGGGAAAAAGCTAGCTTGTTTCCCCATGGGACTGGGGCATCTGTCCTGCAGGCCTGCCTGCCCACCAGCCCCTCTTAGGGATCTTGCCTGGCCTCCCCTTAGGAGTATGTACAAAGTACATCATTGGCTCTCTCATTGCAGCCCCTCTTAGGGATCCTGCCTTAGGAGCACGTACAGTACATCCACCCCTTAGGAACATTTACACAGTACAGCGCCTGCTGCCCAGCCTGGGTGCTTTGCTACACACCTCAATGTATTTGGATCTCTCACTGCATGGGGAACCCAACCCTATGCAGCTAAAGGAGGAACTCCAGGGCTGTGGCCTGTGACTCAGGAGTGCTGAGCTGGGATCTGGCTCCCCACTGAAATGGATGAGGATCTCACACTCAGAAAACTGAAAAGGTTGAATTGCACAGTTTCACAGGCTGGTGTGGGATCCTGGCATGCCTCCTTTCATAGGGTTAGTCTAGTAAGAGTGTGGCCTATCTCCCTACCAGACCTCTTCCCACAGGACCCAGGGTCCAAAAGACCTAACAACAACAACAAATTGTGGGAACAGTGCCAGTGATCTCAGGTGGCTTCCACAAGGTCCATGAACAAACCTACTTAACAGGTCACCTATCTCCCCTTTGTACCACAGAGAACAGCTGCAAAGGGGAAGATACACAGAACCTCTTGGCTAGCAGTCTAGCTACAGCCTATTGCCCTCAAGCTCCATCCACTGGATTGCAGCCCAAATTACACCAAAAAAATCAGTGCTAATTTGCCCCTCTGAGAAATCAGGAGCAATAATTCAACAACAAAGACCCTGAACAGAGCCTTTGCTCTCTGAAAACTTCCAGAAATGAAGCCAACTGACAATATTCAATTTATACCACAATTAAAGGTATACAAGCCATCCCACATAAGAAAGAATCAGCACAAAACTCTGGCAACTCAAAACACCAGAATGTCCCTTTACCTCCAAAGGAGCTCAGTAGCTCCCCAAACAATGCTTTTTTAAGCAGTCTGAACTGTCTGAAATGACAGATGTGGAATTCAGAATCTGGGTGGCAAAAAGCTCATTGTGATCAAGGAGAAAGTTAAAACTCAATCTAAGCAATTCTGTACAGTTATTCAAAACTGAAAGAAAAAATACTCATTTTAAGAGAGACTCAAATTGAACTTCTTGAGGTAAAATATTCACTACAAAAATGTCATAGTACAATCAGAAATATTAACAACAGAATAGAACAAGCTAAGAATCTCAGAGCTCAAAGACCAATTTTTCAATGCAACATAGACAAAAATTTTAAAAACATAAGGAAAATTAGCAAAACCTCCAAGAAATATGGGATCATAAAGAGACCAAATTTATGACTCATCACCATTGCTGAGAGTGATGATGACAGAATAAGCAACTTGAAAAATATACTTGAGAATATAGTCCATGAAAATTTCCCCAATCTTGCTAGAGAGGTAAATATGCAAATTAAAAAAATACAGAGATTCCCAGCCAAATACTACAAAAAATGAGCCCAAGGCACATAGTCATCAGATTCTTTTCAATGCAAAAAAAGAATCTTAAAGGCAGCTAGAGAGATGGGGGCAGGTCACATACAGAGATAACCCCATCAGGCTAGCAGAAGACCTCCCAGCAAGATATCTTACAAGGCAGAAGTGATTGGGGGCCTATTTTTAGTGTTCTTAAGAAAGAAATTCCCACCAAAAATTTTATAACCTGCCAAACTAAGTTTCATAAGTGAAGGAAAACTAAAGTCCTTCTCAGACAAGGAAATGCTGAGGGAATACATTTCAACTAGACCAGCCTTACATGAGGTCCTTAATGGAGTGCTAAATGTGGATTTGAAAGAATGACAGCTGTGACCACAAAGGCACACTTAATCATGTACCCCACAGGCACTATAAAGCAATCACACAAGCATGTCTGTGTAACAACCAGCTAACAACATGATGACTGGAATAAAACTGCACCTATCAATAACTTTTAAAATAAATGGGCTAAATTCCCCACTTAAAAGCCATAGAGTGGCAGGCTAGATAAAAAGACATGACCAAACCATTTGTTATCTTCAAGAGACCCATCTCATATGGAATGACATACACAATCTTCAAGTAAATGGATGGAGTAAAATCTATTATGCAAATGAAAAACAAGAATGTGCAGGGTCACTATTCTTATATCAGATAAAACAGACTAAAAACTAATGAAAGTTTTAAAAATATAATGAAGATTATTATATAATGATAAGGGATGTAAGCCCAACAAGAAGCCTTAACTATGCTAAATATATATGCACCTAACATTAGAGCAGCCACACTACTGAAGCAACTTCTTCTTGGCCTACAAAAAGACTCAGACAACTACACAGTAATGGTGAAAGACTTTAACATTCCACTGACAGTGTTAGACACATCATTGAGGTAAACACTAACAAAGAAATTCTGGACTTAAACTCAACACGTAACAAATTGAACCTAATAGTCATCTACATAACATTCCACCAAACACCTACAGTATATACATTCTTCTCATAAGCACACGGAGCATATTCTAAGATTGATCATGTGTTTGGTCATAAAGGAAGACTCAATAAATTCAAAAGAATTAAAATTATACCAAGCACATGCTTAGACCACAGCGTAATAAAAATAGAAATCAATACCAAGAAGTTCTCTCAGAACTACATAAATATATGGAAATTAAACAAATTACTCCTAAATAATTTCTTGGTGAATATGAAAATAAATGTAGAAATAAAAAATTATTTGACAGTAATGAAAATAGCAACACAGCACATCAAAATATCTGGGATGCAGCCAAAGTAAGTGTGAGGAAGAAAGTTTATGGCCCTAAATGACTTCAATCTTGAAGCTAGAAAGATGTCGAATTAACAATATAACTTTGCATCTAAAGAAACTTGGATAAAAGAAAAAACCAATCCCAAAGCAAGTAGAAGAAAAAAAAACCCTAAAATTAGATAATAACTTCATGAAATTGAGATACAAAAATCCATTAAATGGACTAATGAAAGCAAGACTTTGTTCTTCAAAAAAATAAATAAGATAGACCCTTAGTGAGATTAACAAAGAGAAAATTCAAATAAGCAGAAATGACAAAGGTGATATTACAGCTAATTCCACAGAAATATAAAAGATCCTCAGAGACTACTATAAACAACTCTATGCCCCCAAATAAAAAAAATTACATTAAATGGAAAAATTACTGGAAGCACATAATCTCCCAAGTTTGAACTGGGAAGAGATTGAAACATTGAATAGACCAACATCAACTTTCATGATTAAATCAGTAATAAAGAATCAACCAAAAAAAGCTCAGGATAGACAGATTCACAGTCAAATTCTACAAGAACTGATACCCTTCTTATTTTATGATTCCAAAAACCTGAGGAGGAGGGGCTCTTCCTTAACTCATTTAATAAAGCCAGCATCAGTGTGATATCAAAATCTAACAGACATAACAAAAAAAAGAAAACTTCAGACCAATATCCCTCCTGAACATAGATGCAAAAATCCTCAACAGAATACTAGCAAATTGAATACAGCAGCACATTAAACAGTTAATATACAATGATCAAGTGGGCTGTATTCCAGGCATGCAAGTGATATAATTGACTTTTTAATATTGAAAATTCAAACTTGCTAAATTTACTTATTAGTTGTAGTAATTATTTTGAGTTTATATCATAAACAATTATAACATCTTCTAATAAAGCTGGCATTACTTTATTTTTTCTAAACTTTATTTCATATATATATATATATATATTTGCTTTATTCACTGACTAGAACTTCCATTATATGATTAAAGTGGAAGAGATAGTGTGGACATCTTACCTTGTTCCTAATATTAGGAGAAAAGCATTCAACATTTTATCACTGGTTTTGTTATTTGTTGTAGAAAGAAGTGTTTTCCAGGTAACATAATTAATATATTCAGAGGTTCTGAGGTAAGAGAGAATACACTATGCTGGTGAATCTTCAAAAGGTTTAATAAAGTCAGAGCAGAGAGTATAAAGCTCTCTGGAGAGATGTGAGGTCAAACAATATTTCCAGACATCAGGGGACTGCTTTAGCATTTGTTCCCCATACAGTCTCTCTACTCACTTACTTGAATTGTCCCTATTTTTAGTCCCTGCCTTAATTGCTGAACATAACTTGCTTTAATTACTGAACTTACTTCTGGTTCACTAGTTCCTACAAATTCTCCCTTTGTTGATGGACTTCGTCTTCACCTATGATCTTTTTTGTATATCTTAGTCCTACCTTGTAAGTTTAGTTCAACCACACAGCTGTTGTCAGCTTCTGATCAGAGTCTTTTATCTTCCATTTGTCCCCATGATGCAGATGTAGCCTATGGTGAAACGAAAGAAGTATTAATAAAAAGGAGAAGTAATTTGCTTCAAACATATTCTATGTCCTGTATTTTATGCATTGGCTGGTTTTCTAGGCACACCTTTTTCTGGACTCCCGTTAGACAAAATATTCAAAGGTGGGCCCACATATTTTGCAGTGTGATTCTATAGTGTAGACAGGGTCAGAGTAATTAACTAACTCCAAATAGTCTGCAATGAGTCCCAACGCAAAAGTTGTTCTGTCACAACTGGGTAAACTACAGCTGCTGCCGCACTGAATTGAAGAATCCAAATATATTATTTGACAGCTCCTGTAGTGCATTAAATGCATAGACTTTGAAGTGATTCACACCTGAGTCTAATAACTCAACTTCCACTTATTAGCTTTGTGGCTTTGGAAAATACGCCAAGGATTTCTAAATCTCTGTTTTCTTTATCCTTATAAGACAAGTATAAATAATATAGAATACCTGTAGAGCTGCTGTGAGGACAAATGAGATAGTGCTTATTAAGTCATCATAAATGATTCTGCCAATAATCCATATATCTTTGTGGTTGCACCCTTTCTGTTCAGGTCACTCAACTTCCATCTGCCAGCGGTTTTGTCTCTTTGCCAGAGGTGTTTATCTTGCCACTAGAGCCTGCTTTGTCTATAGATGTGGAAGGTCAAAAGACCTGGAGAATTATTCTTGGGAGTTATTGGGGTGATCAGACCCAACACCAGGTTGTGAGGGTGACGAAGTCTGGTGGAGTCAAAGGATTGAGAAAAAGACAGTTTGAGAAGTAAAGTGGGATGCAGGGAAGCCATCGCTAGTGTATGGAGGCTGCGAAGGCACCGAGCTAGGAGGGCATGCTATTTATTGGTAATCCAACAGAAACAGGTGGTGAGAATGTAGAGGTCGAAAGGGCATGTTACATTAAGCACACAATTTACAGCTGTGATGGTTTAACATTTGCTCTGTTACTTGAGATTATGGAGAACAGGTTCTTTCAACTCAAGATACAATCGATCCTGGGAGAGCAAGGAGCAGGAGCCAGCAAGTCTAGAATTCCATTCCCTGGATTCTATGCAAGTCACGAGGGATTTTATGCCCTGGGCTTAGATTATGGTGCGTCAGGGTAGCCTTCCACCCTTTAGCACAGAGCTTGATGTTCCAAAGGCCACAAGAGGTTTTAGACCCTGGACCCCGGACATGTTCCAAGACTCTTTTTACATTATATCAGACATGCAAGTCCTGCCTCAGCTTCTCCCAACACTCAACTTTTCCCAACATGCTCCCCCCTTCTCTTTTTTGTAAAAGAGAAGGTATCATTATTACTAGCTAATATTATTACTAGCATAAAAGGTGGCCTTTTAACTGAGCAAGGTGATTGCAGGCTGTGCGGTCCTTAATTGCCGGTTGGTGATCCAGCTTCATTTTTCATAGCCCTTATTCAAACTGGAGTCGCTCTGGTTTGAATGCTTCCCACATATCTCCCCTTTCTCTTTTACAAGAGGACCCTTAATCCTAGGAGTTGCAGAAGGATGAAGGTCCGTCTTCTGTAACTTCTTCATGCTGATAAGGGCGATGATATTCCTGCCTAACCATTAGGGTCTCTTGTATTCAGGGTAGAGAGGAGCTGAGTCAGAAAGCACTGGTCCTTTAAGCATCGTGACTCTTCGGTCTTCGTTCCATCTTCACATTCAGATTCAACTGGCTCATGGCTCATACTGGGGGAACCAGGTCATAGTTGGGATCCATGGGTCCCTCCAGT
Source organism: Colobus angolensis palliatus (assembly GCF_000951035.1). Lineage (NCBI taxonomy): Eukaryota > Metazoa > Chordata > Mammalia > Primates > Cercopithecidae > Colobus > Colobus angolensis. The sequence goes on along the minus strand of NW_012116155.1, from coordinate 109,360 downwards.
CTCCTGTTCCATGGTTGTACACATCTTGAGGGCATCCACATGGTTCATTTACCTCCTGCAAAAACACAAGCATACCTCCACCCCCATGTTAGTAAGTCTACTGAAACAGAAGCAAAAACGTTTGTGGCTGTAGCCAGGAGGCCACTGATGAAAAACAGGCCCCTTCTAACAAGGCACAGGGAAAGCAAATTGAAAGCCTCGATTTGTGGGTCCACTAGATGCTGTGGCTCATGATAGATCTTCAGATGTTTCGTGGGCACCCACATAGGCGCCTGATCATCACCTGGAGAGTCACAAGCAAATCCTTGTCCCTACATAATTATCTTTCCTTTTTCCCAGCTCTCTATATGTGACTGTATCTTTTTCTAAGGCCTGTGGCATTACGATGAGTTAAAGAATGGAATGCTTGTGCATCAACAAAAGCTGCAGACACCAGTGCATCCTCCCTTCCATTAAGTTTAAAGGACCAAAAGGTCCTGTTGGAGAGAAAGGAAAGAGCATTTTTACCCTTACCTCTCTCCCCTCTATTCCTTCTATATTTGCCCTTTGAGCCATAGCTGATTTCCATAATTCAGAGTGTTCTTGTCCCTGCAAATCTCTTCTAGTATTTGCTAGTCTCTACTTTTGTACCTCTTTAGGGCACTGCCCTTATATTGCTAGTCTTCATCTACCCCTATCTGTCCCTGTCTTCTCCTATCTATCTCTATTTATCTCTAGCTCTACTTACTTAGCTCTAGCTCTACTTACTGCCTAATGGAGCTGTGAGAAGAGGGCGACCATCCTCCAGACCCCAGAATGGTAGATCCACTGATAGCTTGCATTGTGCATCTGAAAAAGATTCAGACACTCAATACTAGCCCATGAAAGCAGCTGGGAGGGGAGCTGTACCCTGCAAAGCCACAGGGGTGAAGCTGCCCAGGGCCATGGGAGCCCACCTCTTGCATCACTGTGACCTAGATGTGAGACATGGAGTCAAAGGAGATTGTTTGGAACTTTAAGGTTTAATGACTGCCCTATTGACTTTCAGACTTGAATGAGGTCCGTAGCCATTTGGGCCAATTCATCTCATTTGAAACAGGTGTATGTACCCAATGCCTGTACCTCCATTGTATCCAGCTTGCTTTTGATTTTACAGGCTCATAGGGAGAAGGGACTTGCCTTGTCTCAGATGAGACTTTGGAATTCACTTTTTGGGGTAACACTGGAATGAGTTAAGATCTGGGGGACTGTTGGAAGGGCATGATTGTGGTTTGAAATGTGAGGACATGAGATTTAGGAGGGGCCAGATGTGGAATGATATTGTTTGGTTCTATGTCCTCACCTAAACCTCGCCTTGAATTGTAATAATATCCATGTGTCAATGATGGGACCAGTTGGAGGTAATTGAATCATAGAGGGTGGTTGCAATAATCCCCATGGGTCAATGGTGGGACCAGGTGGAGGTAATTGAATCATGGGGGTGGTTGCAATAATCCCCATGGGTCAATGGTGGGACCAGGTGGAGGTAATTGAATCATGGGGGTGGTTGCAATAATCCCCATGGGTCAGTGGTGGGACCAGGTGGAGGTAATTGAATCATGGGGGTGGTTGTGGTGGGACCAGGTGGAGGTAATTGAATCATGGGGGTGGTTGCAATAATCCCCATGGGTCAATGGTGGGACCAGGTGGAGGTAATTGAATCATGGCAGTGGTTGCCCCCATCCTCTTCTTGTGAAGTGAGTGAGTTCTCACGAGATCTGATGGTTTTATAAGGGGCTTCTGCCTTCCCTGGGCACTAATTCTCTCTCCTGCCACGGTGGAGTAGCATGGTGGAGTGCCTTCCACCATGATTGTGACCTTCTTGAAGCCTCCCAGCCGTGCAGAACTGTGAGTCAATTAAACCTTTTTTCTGTATAAATTATGCAGTCTCAAGCATTTCTTCGTAGCAGTGTGAGAATGAACTAATACACTGCCTTTCTTTCCTTCCGTCTCATGAGTTAGGGTGTCATTAAGAAGGTAAGACCACTCTGAGTCTTATCTTCTCATATGAAATAAGGGATTTTTTTTATTTTAAAATTTACAACCTTGTGAAAACTGGTTGAAAAGTCTATGGAACACTATTGCTTTTGCATTGTGTGATGGGTCTGAAGTTGTCCTAGTTCAGCGGGTCTTGGAAGTCAGGAAAAGAAACCTGATAGGACGTGAGAGAAAGAGGCTGATTGGAACCCATGAATATAGACAGAAACCCACATTTGTCTCTCATTGTCTCTGTCCCCAGTGCCACAGATTATCTTTAGAAAGGTTGGAACTATTTGCCACAGAAGTATACATGTGCTCATCCAGGAAAGACCTCGCTGTTTTCACACACTCAGAGTGAGTCCAAAGATCAATGAAATGTGCTTGAGCGACATAAATCTCTGGCATTCTAACCTGACCCCTAAGCATTAAAGCTGCTGTTTCACTTCTGCCTTCACCATCTTGTAAATATTTACCTTGTGGCCAACTTTAACCTGGAAACACACAGAGGATAATTATGGTAAGTGTTGACATGGTACAAAATCACCACACTTTTTTTTTTTTTTTACCCTGGCTAGTATTTCTTTCGCTGTCAAAATAAGTTATTTGTGCTGAGATCTTTGTTTCTGAGTGTAGAACCTGCTTAAATAACAGTACCTAAGGTGTAGTAAAAATGAAAACAAAAAAGTACTCATAGAGCAATCTTTCTTGATGATTGTTAAAATAAATATGTGGTCCTTTATCTTCCAAATACTAACCTTTCTGAAACGGCAATGGATGTCGTTTAGGACACACACAAAAATTTTAATGAATGTATTATATATATGTATGTGTGTGTATATATGTGTGTGTTAGATGTATATATATATACACACATATACACACACATTTTGATGTGTATATATACACATACAAATACATATATATATATATACACACACACACACACACATATTTAGGTTTTTAACATCCCTTATATTGAGAATATGATTCAGGAAGGGCTTTGAGGTGTAGAAACATCTGAATGTTAAATAAACTAGATGGTTCTGATGAAGATGATTTAGGTGCTACATTTTGAGAATATCTGATCTAGTATACACAGCTTATGTTCTCTGTAGGCCTTTTAATTTGTATCATATATAATACAATAAATGCTTGAAGTTTCTGGTCTTGGATGAGATATCATTTTTATTTCAAACTAATTCAAATGATAAGAAGGTAGAAGAAATGAAAATAGGAAAGAAACTTTCATATTTTTCTTGCCAAGAAACACTGGTATGAATTATCTCAATGGACAAACAAATGCACTCTTATCACGTTTAAGTGTTTCACAGTGTTATTTTAAAATATTTACACGCAACAATATTTAAGAGGAAACTTGGGGTCTAACAGTAGAATATTTCAAATTGTTTAGCCAGATATTTCAAAAATATGCACACAAACATAAACATAGCAAATGCATTATTACTTTCTTCATTTGAGAAATATTTTAATTGCTTGGCATTGACAATGTTATTGGCGAGTTTAAAGAGAGAACCCACAAAGCTCTGCAAATTTTGGCAGGCTTCCCTCTCCCTCCCCATACTATACAAATAGCCATTACAATCTGTAGGAGACAAGTTCCTGGAAGGAGGCTATAATTAAAACGGATCATTGCCCCTCTCTAAGAGACTTTAAGGGTGAATTTATTCTGCTTTATATTCATGCTAATCATAGTAGCCACGTAAAATTCATTGCTTATAGTTCATGCTTTATTCATCTTTAAAAACTTTTTGTTTTCCTATCCCATCTCCTGATGACCCAAACTTTTCCTCTGTGACCCCTGGAACTCACAATACAGCTTCATCAAAGTTATCTGTATCCTAAAGTCTTTTCTGAATCTTTCCTTAACTTTATCTAACAGGAGTCTAGCTGTCCTGTGACAATACTGCATTGCATAATGGTACAACTTGATAATCTTTCACTGCAAGGAAAGTGCCATATATTGTCCTTAGTTATATTTGCATAGTACCACTATTCTCTCCTCCCTAACATCTTCCTTTCAAGCTCATTCTGTCAGGCAATATCGCCTACTATCCCACTTTGTTGCTGGATAGCGACCACTTTGGCTTCTCTTTAATTTCTGAATATTTATCTCCCTCTCTTTCCAATCCTCTGGTCTTTTAGGTCTTTCCACCTCTTATGCACTTCACTTGCCTCTCCTCAAACTACCATGGCTTCATTTTTTATTTCCAATTATTTTATAACTTCCAAAATATTATCTGCTTTCCAACAATTGCTTATTTTATTTTACTCACTGCCTTAATTCATTCAGGCTGTTAAAATACCACAGACTAGATGACTTATAAACAACAGAAAATTTTTTCTCATAATTCTGGAGGCCAAGAAATGTAAGAGCAAGATGCCAGCAGACTCAGTGTTGGGGAAGGTATGTTTTTATTGTTTTTTCCAGTCTATTTTTTATTGTTTTTCATTGTAATTTTTATTCCAAGTTCTGGGATACATGTGCAGGATGTGCAGATTTGCTACATAGGTAAATGTGTGCCATGGTGGTTTGTTGCACCTATCAACCCATCACCTAGGTATTAAATCCATCATGAATGAGCTATTTTTCTTAATGCTCTCCCTCCCACAACCACACCCCCCAACAGGCCCCAGTGTGTGCTGTTCCTCTCCCTGTGTCCATGTGTTCTCATTGTTCAGCTCCCACTTAGAAAGGAGAACATGCAGTGTTTGTTTTCCTATTCCTGCATTAGATTGCTGAGGTAATGGCTTTCTGCCCCCTCCATGTCCCTGTAAAACACGTGATATTGTTGCTTTTTCTGTCTGCATAGTATTCCATGGTGTATATTTACCACATTTCCTTTATCCGGTCTATCACTGATGGGCATTTGGGTTGATTGCACGTTGCTATTGTGAATAGTGCATCAGTGAGCATACATATGCATGTATCTTTGTAATAGAATGATTTATATCCCTTTGGGTATACACCTAGTAATGGGATTTCTGCATCAAATGGGTATTTCTGATTCCAGATCTTTGAGAAATCACATCTTCCACAGTGGCTGAACTAGTTTACATTCCCACCAACAAGGCAAAAGTGTTCCTATTTCTCTGCAACCTCTCCAGAGTCTGTTGTTTCTTGACTTTTTAGTAATCACCATTAGACTGGCATGAGAGGGTATCTCATTGTGGTTTTGATTTGCATTTCTCTGATCAGCGATGCTGAGCTTCTTTTCAGATATTTGTTGGCTGCAAGAATGTCGTCTTTTGAGAAGTGTCTGTTCACGTCATTTGCCCACTTTTTAATGGGGTTGTTTTATTACTGTAAATTGGTTTAAGTTCCTTGTAGATTTTGGATATTAGGACTTTGTCAATAACTACATTGCAAAAATTTTCTCCCAGTCTGTAGGTTGCCTGTTTGCTCTGATAATAGTTTCTTTTGCTGTGCAGAAGCTCTTTAGTTTAATTGGATCCTATTTGTCAGTTTTTGCTTTTGTTGAAATTTCTTTTGGCAATTTTTTCATGGAATCTTTTCGTGTGCCTATGTCAGGAATGGTATTACCTAGATTTTCTTCTAGAGTTTTAAGAGTTTTGAATTTTGCATTTAACTCTTTAATCCATCTTGAGTTAATTTTTATATAAGGTGTAAGGAAGGGGTCCAGTTTCAGTTTTCTGAATATGACTAGCCAGTTCTCTGAGCATCATGTATTAAATACAGAATGCTTTCCCTATTGCTTGCATTTGTCAGGTTTGTCAAAGCTCAGAAGGTTGCAGCTGTGCAGTCTTATTTCTGAGTTCTCGATTCTGTTCCATTGTTCTATGTGTCTGTTTTTGTACCAGTACCATGTGGTTTTGGTTATTGCAGTCTTATAGTATAATCGAAGTTCAATAGTGTGATATCTACAGCTTTGTTTTTGCTTAAAGTTGTCTTGGCTATATAAGCTTTTGTTTGGTTCCATATGAATTTTAAAGTTATTTCTTTTAATTCTGTGAAAAATTTCAACAGTAGTTTAATGGGAATAGTGCTGAATCTATAAATTACTTTGGGCAGTATGGCCATTTTCACAATATTGATTCTTCCTATCCATGAGCATGGAATGTTTTTCCATTTGTTTGTGTCCTCTCTTATTTTCTTGAGCAGTGGTTTGAAATTACTCTTGGAAAGGTCCTTCACTTCCCTTGTTAGCTGAAGTCCTAGGTATTTTATTCCCTTTGTATATAGCAATTGTAAATGGCAGCTCATTCATGATTTGGCTATCTGCTTGCGTGTTGTTGGTGCATAGGAATGCTTTTGACTTGCAAATTGATTTTTTACCCCCAGACTTTGCTGAAGTTGCTTATCAGCTTAAGATGCTTTTGGGTTGAGACAATGGGGATTTCTAGATATCAGATAATGTCATCTGCAAACAGACGATTTGGCTTCTTCTCTTCCTATTTAAATACCCTTTCTTTCTTTCCTTTGCCTGATTGCCCTAGCCAAAACTGCCACTACTATTTTTTTTTCTTTATTATACTTTAAGTTCTAGGGTACATGTGCACAACGTGCAGGTTTGCTACATATGTATACTTGTGCCGTGTTGGTGTGCTGCACCCATCAACTCGTCAGAACCCATCAACTCATCATTTACATCAGGTATAACTCCCAATGCCATCCCTCCCTCCTCCCCTCTCCCCATAATAGACCCCTGTGTGTGATGTTCCCCTTCCAGA
>NW_012116155.1:86041-101217 GCF_000951035.1 Colobus angolensis palliatus | reverse complement strand
CTTTCTGCGGGTTTATCATAAATGCCTCCTATTATATTTATGTCTTTTCAATACTTAGTTTATTGACAGTTTTTAACGTGAAGGGATGTTAAATTTTATCAAAGGCTTTTTTGTGTCTATCAGGATAATCATGTGGATTTTGTCCTTAGATCTGTTTATGTGATACATTTCATTTTTTCATTTGCATATGTTGAACCTGTCTTGCACCCTGGCCATTAAGCCCACATGATCGTGGTGGATAAGCTTTTTGATGTGCCGCCATATTTGATTTTCCGGTATTTTATTGAGAATTTTTGCCTCAGTGTTCATCATGGATATTGGCCTCAAGATTTTGTTGTTGTTGTTGTTATTGTTGTATCTCTGTCAAGTTTTGTTATCAAGATGATTCTGGCCTCATAGGATGAGTTATGGAGGAATCCTTCCTTTCAATTGTTGGGAATAGTTTCAGAAAAAATGGTGCCAGCCCCTCTTTATATTTCTGGTAGAATTCAGCTATGTATCCACCCGGTCCTGTGCTTTTCTTGGTTTGAAGGTTAATTATTACTGCCTCAACTTCAGACATTTTTATAGTGTATTCACTTTTCTAGTCTATTCAATTTATTCTTTGTTCAGTCTTGGGAATGACTGTATGTGTACAGGAATTTCTTTCTTTTAGATTAGTTTATTTGCATAGAGGTCTTTATAGTATTCTCTAATGGTGGTTTGTATTTCTGTGGGGTAAGTGATGATATCCCCTTTACCATTGTCTACTGTGTCCATTTGATTCTTCTCTTTTTTCTTATTTATTAGTTTACCTAGCCGTCTATCTATTTTACTGTTTTTGTCATAAAATCGTTCTTTGGATTCATTGGTTTTCTTGAGGAGTTTTGAATGTCTCTCTTTTAGTTCTGCTCTGTTCTTGGTTATTTCTTGTCCTCTGATAGCTTTTGTGTTTGCTCTTGGTTCTCTGGTTCTTTTAGTTGTGATGGTAGGGTGTCAGTTTGAGATCTCCCTAGCTATTTGGTGTGGGCATATAGTGTTATAATTTTCTGTCTTAACGTTGCTTTATCTACATCCCAGAGATTCTGATATGCTGTCTTTTTTTATATTTGTTTTGAAATAACTTCGTGATTTCTGCCTTAATTTTATTATTCATCCAGGAGTCATTCAGGAATAGATTACTCAATTTTCATGTAGTTGTGTGGTTTTGTGTGAGTTTTTAAATCTTGAGTTCTAATTTCATTGGACTGTGGTCTGAGAGATTGTTTCTGATTTTAGTTGTTTTACATTTGCTGAGAGGTGATTTATTTCCAATTATGTGATTAACTTTAGAGTAAGTGCCATGTGGCACTGAGAGGAATGTATTTTCTCTTGTTTTGGCATGGAGAGTTCTGTAGATATCAGTTTCACTTGGTCTAAAGCTGAGGTCAAGTCCTGAATATCTTTGTTAATTTTCTTGAATATCTTTTCCTGAATATCTTTGTTTACATATATATATATACACACACACCCAACTATGCATATACATACACCCATACACCCATACACACACACACACAGACACTCACACACATATATGACAGTTAGTTTTCATTGTTGAATCGGCCCTTTTACCATTATGTAATGCCCTTCTTTGTCTTTCTTTTTTTATCTTTGTAGGTTCAGAGTCTGTTTTATCAGAAACTAGGATTGCAACCCTTGCTCCTTTCTGTTTCCAAATTGCTTGGTACATTTTCTTCTGTCCTTTTATTTTAAGACTATGTGTGTCCTTGCATGTGAGATGAATCTCTGGGATACAGAACACTGGTGGATCTTGACTTTTTATACAACTTGCCATTCTGTGTCTTTTAATGGAGGCATTTAGCCCATTTACATTTAAGGTTAATATTGTTACATGTGAATTTGATCCTGTCGTCATTATTCTAGCTGGCTATTTTACAGACTTGTTGATGCTTATGAAGTTTAGTTTAGCCAGATATAAAATTCTAGGTTGGAAATTCTTTTAAGAATGAGAAGTATTGGCCTCCGACCTCTTCTGGCTTGCAGGGTTTCCACTGAGCGGACTGTTGGTCTCACAGACTTTCCTTTATAGGTGATGTAGCCTTTCTCTCCGACTGCCCTTAACATTTTTTCCTTCATTGTGGCCTTAGATAATCTGAAGATTATGTGTCTTGGAGTTGATCTACTCATGGAATATCTTACTGAGGTTTTTTGGATTTCCTGAATCTGAATTTTGGCCTTGCTAGGTTGGGGAAGTTCTCCTGGATGATATCCTGAAGTGTGTTTTCAAACTTGTTTCCATTCTCCCCATCTCTTTCAGGTACTCCTATCAGTCATAGGTTCGGTCTTTTAACATAATCCCATTGTTCTCAGATTTATTTTGTTTCCTTTTATTCTTTTATCTCTAATTTTGTCTGCCTGTCTTATTTCAGCAAGAGAGTCTTCAAGTTCTGATTTCCTTACTTCCTCTTGGTCTATTTTGGCTATTGATACTTGTGGTTGCATTGTGAAGTTCTCATGTTGTGCTTTTTAGCTTCATCAGGTCGTTTATGTTCCTCTCTAAACTTGTTATTCTGGTTAACAGCTCCTGTAATGTTTTATCATGCTTCTTAGCTTCTTTACAATGACTTAGAACATAATCCTTTAGCTCAGCAAAGTTCATTATTACCCATCTTTTGGAGACAACTTTCTGTTAATTCATCCATTTAACCTCAGCACAGTTCTGTGCCCTGCTGGAGATGTGTTGTGATCATTTGGAGGAGAAGTAACCCTCTGGCTTTTTGAGTTTTCAGTATTTTTGCATTGATTTTTTTCTCATCTTTATGGGTTTATCTACCTTTGATTATTGAGGCTGCTGAACTTCAAATGGGGTTTATGTGGGGTATTTTTCATTGATGCTGTTGTTATTCTTTTCTGTTTGTTTTTCTTTTAGCAGTCAGAGCCCTCTTCTGTAGATTTTTTTAAGTTCTGGAGTATACGTGCAGGATGTGCATGTTGGCTACATGGGTAATGTATGCCATGGTCGTTTGCTGCACCTATCAACCCATCATCTAGGTATTAAGCCTAGGTGCTGCAATTTGCTGGGGGTCTACTCCAGGGTCTATTTTGCCTGGGTCCCTACCTTCCCTGGAGATATTACCAGTGGAAGTTGCAGACCAGCAAGGTGGCAGCCTGTTCCTTCCTCTGGGAGCTCTGTCTCAGAGGGGCACTGATCTGATGCTCACTGGAATGCTTCTGTATGAGTTATCTGGAGACTCCTGTTGGGAGGTTTCACCCAGTCAGGAGAAGCAGGGCCAGGGACCTGTTTCAATAAGCAGTCTGGCTGTCCCTTGGCCAGAGCAGTTGTGCTGTGCCCTTGCCTAGGATACAGTACTGCAGCCGCCCCTCCTAGGGGCTCCTTTCAGTTATATCAGAGTTCTGCCCATAGACCCCTGGCTGGAGATGCTGAAATTCCCACAGGTGGGGCCTGCTTGGTGAGGAGGGATGGATCCGGTCTCATTTAAAGAAGCAGTCTGGCCACAAACGGGCCCAGCCTCTGTGCTGTGCTTACGGGGAATTGCTCCTGGTCCAGACCACCCAGTGTCACTGGATCAGCAGCAGGGGAAAATGGCTGACTGGAGCTGCAGTGATGGTGGCTGTCCCTCCCACCCATGAGAACTCGGTCTTCTTAGGCAGTCACCAGCCTGCTGAGCTGGCCAGTGAGGATTCCAAGCCAGTCGTTTTTAGCCTGTGGAATTCTGTGGGAGCAAGACCACTTGGCTCGTGGCCTCAGCCCCCTTCCTATGGGAGTGGATGAATCTCCTGCTTCACGGAAGTTCCCAGAGCTAGAGGATGCAAGTACTCCTGTGTCTCAGTGCCTGCCCAAACAGCCACACACCTGAGCAGCCGCTAACTCTTCCCAACTCTGTTTTTGAGACATAAGGCCCAGGTGGCATGGGCTTAGGAGGGGACCTCCTGACCCACTGGTTGCAAGGATCCATGGGAAAAGTGTGGTTTTCATGGAGTGGTAGCAAAGTCCCAGTGAGGGTCTGTTTTCTAGTTCATAGGCAGATGTCCTTTCATTGTAACCTCACATAGTAGAATAGGAAGAAAGCTCTCTGGAGCTTCTTTTATAAAGGCGCGAATTTCATTCATATGAGGCCTCCACCCTCACCTCTCAAAGATCCCATCTACTAATATTATGACATTAGGGGCTAGTCTTCCACATATTAATGTTGAGGGTATGGAAACATTCAGTTCATCGCACTCGCTTTAATAACCCAACTCTAAAAAAGTTTCTTGATTGGTACTTTCTGGTTACTGATTTTTCTATTGCCTATTATCTTCCTCATAATCTTATTTTATATTGTGGTTTACATTCAATGATCCTTTAATAACATGAATTATATTCACTTATTTTTCTAACTCTCTTGCCTCACTCTGTCTGAAAATTCACCTAACAAACCTCTAATCCCAGTTCAGGAGTGGTACTCTTTTTTTTTCACATGGACTTAGAAAAATACACAATCCTACCAACTGACTTGAATTTAAGCTGATGACCATATAGGCCATCAGAGGAGCCCACAAATTCTGCTATAATTAATCTGGTCCTCTTGACTATTCAGGACGTTACACTAATAGTTATTCTACTTTCTCTTTATCACCAGTTTTTACTTGTTTACTAATTACCATTACTCCATACAAACACTGTAATTGTTACCAAACCCTTCTGTGAATGTGCACCCCTGCCTACCTCCTACCTTCTGTCATAACCATACATTCCCACTGACTCCCTCACAAATACCACAAAGTAAACAATGTCTTTTCCCATAAATAGCTAACTAGTGATGAGTACTTGAAATCAGATATGGTGGTAAAAGTAGAGGGGAGGGTCTTTATTCACAAGTTTTATGATTGCTAAGATATTAATATTGACAGGTCAAGAACAACCCTATAGGTTTTTGTTTATGTGTTTGCTTGTTTTTTGTTTTTAATATTATTTACAATAACAGTAAAAGAAATATTAGAGTGCACAACGTGTGGGAATTTTGTACTGTACAAATTGTATTTCCCACAATTACCTTCCCTGTATGTTTCCAGGTTAAATTTGGCAACACAGTAAATATTAACAAGACTGAAGACAGAAGGGAAGCGGCAACTTTACTTTTAATTTGTAAGATAGTGGATAGTGATGCCATTAATTGAGACTAGAAATCATGAAATTGGAGTTGGGAATGCTAAAGGAGTTTGTTTCTGGAATTCTTAATTCTTACATATCTGTGCAACATCCAGATAAAGATGCCAAACATTACTTACCAAGATAAAAAGTACGCTTTACTTTTAGGATAAACAACTCTTAATTTTCCAGAGACTGTCCCATTTTAGCACTGAAAGTTCATATCTAGAAGCTCCTTAGTCTTGGGCAGATGAACAGATGGTCACCCTAGTTTTCATTTTTAACAAATATCATTTTACAGGAGAGGTGACATTGTCTAATTGGTATCCCAAAAGTATTTCTATTGAACAGAAAGTTCTAGAACAAGGCTACTATTCAATCAGATATAATGTGATCCATAAATGCAAGCCAGACATGCAAATGTACATTTTCTCATAGCTTCATTTTTTTAAACAAGTTTAGAAAATTCAATTAGTTTTAACAACATATTTAATATAAACTTGAATATTCAAAAGATGACTATTTTGACTTAATTAATAAATTAATGTAACATAGATATAAGATATTTTCATAAGTCTTTGAAATCCAATGTGTATTTCACATTTATGTATCATCTCAATTCTGATTAGATACATTTCAAGTGCTTAATAGTCACATGTAGCTAGTGGCTATTAGTATAAAGAACATCATATTTCTGGAGAAACCTATGACAGAACAGGTGTGTTCAGTGTGAACTAATTGGCCCTATTTTGGGCACTGAAGTAGAGTACTTAAGAGAATGGGGTATAACATTAGACAAATATATTTAAGTTCTACCTTACTATTTACTGACTAGAAGATTTCAGGTGAATATTTTAAACTTCCAAGTTTCAGATGGTATATGTTATGGTATACACTGTGCCTAGCACTATGAAACATAATTACTAGCACATGTTAGATCCTATTATTTTTGCTATTATATTTTAAAAATTGTTTGTGGAAACAGAAAAAATCTGGTTGATCATGGGGTGGCCAACATTAAAGCCAATACTTCATGATGATAGGACAATAGCAGGCCTGTTTTACTGAGCCTTATTTCCAATGATTATGTGAATTCACTAGTAAGGAAAATATTAAACATATTGTACTCTCACATTGGAAATTTAATTGAAATATTTGGGTTATAGTAGAATTCATTTTGAGCTTCTCTCATTTTCTCTCTCCAAAAATGTGAGACTTGATTATTACTTAAAACTTGTAGATATATCCATGAAACAGTGTACATACTGGGTAGCAGCAACCATCATCACACATAATTGCCAATTAATTTATAATTTATATTAGTAAAAAATGTGTATTATAAAGCAGTTAAGAGATTATTTTAGTGATAAACACATGTATACAGACTTCAGTCCTATATTTGTAGAATTTCAAGGGTCTATAAAGTGGTTACTTGTTTTCTTTATTCAACTTCACTGCATTTTTGAGGTCATCAACTATACTACAGTTCTGTGTGGATGTGAAATTCAAAAGTATTTTTGGATATCTTGCTCTTTCTGTTTTACTTTTGATTTGTAAAAAAGCTATGGGGTATATGCATTATTTTTTTACATGCAATAATTGCATAGTTGTCAAGTCAGGGGTTTTAGGGCATCCATCTCCCAAATAAAGTTCATTGTACTGATTGACCATTTTCTTATCATCCTCCCCTCCTCCAAGTCCCTACCTTCATTTTTCCAAGTCTTCAATATCTGTTATTCCACTCTCTACATCCATCTGAACACATGTTTTAGCATCCATTTATGAGTGAGAACATGAGGTATTTGTCCGTCTGTGCTTGGCTTGCTTCATTTAAAATGATGACCTTCAGTTCCACTCATGTTTCTGTAAAAGACATGATTTCATTCTTTTATTGACTGAACAGTATTCTATTATGTATATATACCCCATTTTCTTTATTCATTCACCTGTTGATGGATGTTTAGGTTGATTCCATATCTTTGCTAGTGTGAATGGTACTGAGATAAACATAGGAGTGCAGGTATCATTTTAATGTTTTGATGTGTCTTACTTTGTGTAGATAAGCAGTAGTGAGATTGCTGGATAAAATGGTATTTGTAAACTTACTCTTGAATGCAAGCTAAAGTATATGTATTTAATCAAATTTAGAACATCCTATAGAGTACATTCTTATCAAAATTATTAAATGCTTTCTAATTTTTCTACATTTGTTATATTCTACAGTTACTTAATCAAGGATGTCATAGATGAGTAAAGAAGAAACATCCATAAAATGCAGACACATACACATATGCATGTACACACACACACGCACACGCACACCCAAAATCCTAAAACCTGTAATATTGGGTTACAAATGCTTAATTAGAAAAGCTATGTGAAGCATAATGGACTGCTGCAACCTCTACCTCCCAGGTTCAAATGATTCTTATGCCTCAGCCTCCCAAGTAGCTGGGATTGCAGGCATGTGCCACCACACCCAGCTAATTTTTATATTTTTGGTAGAGATGAGGGGATTCACCATGTTGACCTGGCTGGTCTCAAACTCCCAATCTCAGGTGGTCTGCCTGCCTCAGCTTCCCAAGTAGCTGGGATTACATGCATGAGCCACTGCACCTGGCCCAAACTCTACAGTTTTATATAAAAAATGTTTTCCATCTACTCAGTCTCACTATTCAAGAGGTACTCACTCTTGACAGTTTTCTGATCTCGTACTTCCACATATTTCCTTTAGGTGTGTGTAGTCATATGAATATAAACAAATTGAAATTTTTTTAAATTTAGTTATTTAGAAATTTATATAGTATAGGGTGCTTAAATTATTTCATTATTCAGGCCAATTGTGGTGACTCACACCTGTAAACTAAAAACTTTGGGAGGCCGAGACTGGCAGATCACCTGAGGCCAGAAGTTAGAGACCAGCCTGACCAACATGGCTAAATCCCATCTCTACTGAAAATACAATTATTCGGGCTTGTTGGGGCACATTTGTGGTCCTAGCTACTCGAGAGGCTACTCACGCCAAGAGAATGGCTTGAACCCTGGAGGCAGAGGTTGCAGTAAGCTGAGATCATGCCAATGCACTCCAGTCCCAGTCAACAAAGTAAGATTCTGTCTCAAAAAAAACAAACAAAAAAAGAAACTGTTTTGTCTTTCACCATTACAATCAGTGTGGAAAGGAAGCAACACATGTGTGTGTACCCACATGTACTCATCTAGACACATCCAACTTCCATATATATAGATTGACTATATATGTATTAAAAATATTATCAATAGACAAGGACAGCGACCAGTCAGAATATACACTTTACTATTAGAAAACATGCCAGGCCGGGCGCGGTGGCTCACGCCTGTGATCCCAGCACTTTGGGAGGCCTAGGCGGGTTGATCACGAGGTCAGCAGATCGAGACCATCCTGGCTAAAACAGTGAAACCCTGTCTCTACTAAAAATACAAAAAATTAGCCAGGCATGATGGCGGGCGCCTGTAGTCCCAGCTACTCTGGAGGCTAAGGCAGGAGAATGGCCTGAATCCAGGAAGCGGAGCTTGCAGTGAGCCGAGATCGCGCCACTGCACTCCAGCCTGGGTGACAGAGCAAGATTCCATCTCCAAAAAAAAAAAAAAAGATGCCAAACCAATGATAAACGATAACACTACCTACAAACAACCAATGTAAACCGCTTATGCATAACAAACTATTGTCAGTTCTCCTTCTATTAACATTTAGGGTCACTAATTCCTAGAAGTAAAACCGCTTATAAAAAGTTATGTACATTAAAATTTTTACATATAAGTCTGCATTGCTTTTAAAATCGTAACTTTTTGCATTCCAAAAATAGAGTGATAAATATAAAGTTGTGAAATATTTTGGTCTTCTTTTTTTGAGTGAATGAATTTTCACTCATTCCATATCTTTTGTAAGTCTCTTATATTTGCTTCTAAATTTAGTTTTAGATATCTTTTTAAAATGAAGTTTTAGATATTTAATCCTTGCGCATTTAGCATTTGTGGATGATATAAATTACTATTCATAATTTTTATACTTCTATATGTTAGTTAGCTTTCCCAGCAAGGTACATAAAATAGTTGATCATTTCCCTACTAAATTGATATGTCAACTTGATCATGTTCATTTTTTTTTTTAATTTATAGATAGTTCAGTATGCTTTAGTTTCATGGGGCCAGTTATCCATTACTAATGAACTGGCCACGTTTTACTAGATAGTTGATCTAAATATAACTTAAAATCACACTAAAATTAAGTTTTCTAGTCTACGGACAGTTATTTTACAAACTTGAGTTTTCAGCACAAAATCCTTCAGCTCATCATTAGTTGGGATACCCTGGTCAAAGGGTTTATATTTTATTCTAAGAACACTAAAGGTTAAAGAGGTGATAGTGCTGCACTGTAATTTCCAGTGTAGTTTACTAAAGAGATATGGATTTCATAAGAGCTTGGCAAAGGAAATATGTCCTGACCTGAAGCAAATAGTCTTGGATCTCCAGCCAGTTTATTCTTTATTTGCAAGTTCTTCCCCTTCTGGCGAGATTTCAAGGGATCATACTCCAAAGATAGTCCTGCTAAGGGTTAGTGGTCTTAATCTCTCAAGAATAGCAGAATCTTTCATATTTTCTTGTTCATATAGTGTACTGTCGGCCATTTTACTTTTGAAGAATTCCAAGACATGTTGCATTCTTACTTCCGAGCCTAGTATGTGTTTTTATGTTCCCAATTATTTTTGTACAAATTTTAATATGGATAACTTGTCTTACAAAATGATCCTTGAAGGACATGATCAGCACCCAACACTCAGAACTGATACAGGCATGAAGACTCGTGCTGTCACATATGTACCCAGAGCACCCTCTAGAGAGCTTTATTACTCACATTTTAAGATTTTCTGGAGAGAGCAAATAGGCACTCAACCTAGTGGTTAGTTGTGGAAATAAAGTGAGTTTCCAGGTAAGAACCAGAGTTTATGTGATTTGAACTTCTCCATCTGTGTCAAGAAAGGAAGTACCTGAATTTTAAAATGTTTTTCTAAAAAATATTTTTTTTTATTTTTAATTTTTGTGGGTACATAGTAGGTGTATATATTTTTGAGGTACATGAAATGTTTTATACAGGCATTCATTGCATAATCACATCATGGACAATGAGGTATCCATCTGCTTAAGCATTTATCCTTGGTGTTATAAACCATCCAATTATATTTTAGTTATTTTAAAATATACAACTAAATTATTTTGACTATAGTCATTCTGTTGGGATATCAAATACTAGGTATTCTCTCATTTGGCCTTTTTTATTGGCTTGCCAGATGTGAGCAAAGAGAGACAAGGAGAGGAATGAGTCTTAAAACTGTTACTTCTCAGACATCAAAAATAGAATCAGAATTTTATTACTGATTCTTCTCGGAGTGATTTTACAGAAAACTACTAATTACCTAAAACAAAGATTTATTGTGAATATAACACAATACAACCAATACTATAATTTAGCTGCATATATTTTCATCATGTTAACATTAGGACAATGTACACATTACAAAAAATAGCCAAAGCGGATCCTCTTCCAATTTGGAAAAGTCCTTATGTTATTTTTCAATTGTTTTCTATGCACTTCAGGGTACTACCATAGAGAAAAGGGAAAAATAGTTAAGCAATCTAAAAAATCTAGCAATTTGAATATGTAGGGGCTTGAGGATACTTCCACCCAACCTCAGAGTTCATGCTCTTCTGCTGATACAATGCTGTGTTTTTCTGATGATACTGGATATTGTTTTAATCACTGGGTTTCACTCTACTGACCTGAAGGGACCATTCATAAATAATCTTGTAGAGAAGCAATACACATTTTGATTTGTTTGATCTTTATTATCTTGTTTTTTCTGTATTCTGTTGATCCTTGTTTGCCTCTCTTTCATCATAAGCATAATACACTGGTTTAAAACAGCAGGACTAATCCTTTTCATTATGGTATAAGAATATCCAGCCAGGTTACAGAGCAATTATGTCTTTATTGACAGTAGGAATTTCAAAAATTAAGCAGAGTGTTTTGAGGCAGGGCAACATTACATTCAAAAAGTGCTGTCTAATTTTCTCCCAGTGACATTTTCACTTAGGAGGAGGTGTAAATCATCCTGTAAGACCTCCATGCTATCATGGTTATTGTTGTCACCCTCTGACTTCTACCTTATTCGCATTCATCTCCATATACACTTTGGGCTCAAACAAACAGAATAGATTCGCTAGAAATAACACTGGTTAAATTGTCAAGAGATACAGTTTGAAGCTAATACTGCCTTGTATTATTTGTGAGACCTTAAGCAAATCACTTTCCCTCACTAAGTTGGGGTTATCTCATCTGTAATAGACAAAGATTAATAATAGCAATTTCACATGGTTATTCTGAGAATCACATGAGAAACTGGCTTTGACAACATCTTGTGAGTTGAAAACTGCTATGGAAATTCATTATAATGTGGGATTTTGTTGTAAAGTAAATGGTAATTTCCGTATCTCATTAAGGTTCTGTGGTTTATGTACATTCACATGCTGTTTCTAATAATATGTTTGTATACTTACATAATCTAGGAGAAAAATAATTAAAAAAAAAACTCCCCCCAAAAGTAGCCACTTAATTCCTCCTGAAGATTGTCAAAAAAAAAACTGTGATAAGATATTTATGCATCTTTTAAGTGTTCCTTGCATCAAGGATTGGGCATTATACATGCAATTCATCAAATCTGAGGATAATTTTGGATATTCCCATATTCTGCAAACTAGCTTGTGTTCCTCTGAACTTCACTTTATATCATTCGTAAAATAGATTGATATACCAACTTGAAGAAAATAAATAGTGAAAGTAAATGTAACAATGCCAGTTTCACAAGTTGAATGGATATTTAGCAGAAATAATATCATGTGAAGGTATAAAATGTGGCAAATTTTCACAACTTCAAAAAATTCTGGGAAGGATCTGATATTCAGAACTGTAGGTTAATGTTATGTTCTTTCAACCCTGGTCATCTGTGTTTTCTTATGTCATATTTCATATGTTTTAGCTTTCCACATTTGGCTTTTAAAAATGCACATGATGGGGAGAACATTAGGAATACTCTAAACTTAAACACTAAATACCTTCTTGTTTGTTCCTCTATAATTCTCTGCAATGAAGACCCTAACATGTGTTAGCAACTTTTAAACTGGTATAAACTGAAACAGCAATTCATATCTATGATTAGAGGCAACCTCCCTCAAATCATAGGTTTCAAATCCTAGTCCTACCATAAAGATACAAATTGTGAATACTGACTCAAGAAAAAATTGATAGTCTGAATAATCCTGTATCTATGTATCTATCATCTAGCTATCAAAATATGAATGTATAATTTAAAAATCTCCCTGAAAAGAAAACTTCAGGACCAGGTGATTTTACTGGGGAGTGCCACCAAACACTTGTGCAAGAATAATAGGCATTCAACACAAATTATTCCCATAATTTGAAGAAAAGTAAATAATTTCAAATTTATCTGAGACAACATTATTCTAATACCAAACCCAAACCAAAAAAAAAGACTATAATAAAATAGAATAATATTCACCCTGAATATAAATACAAAAATTCTTTACATGTTTTTAGAAAATAGAATTCATCAATATATAAAATAAATAATGTATATAATATATTATGACCAAATGGGGGAGTGTCCCAGTAGTTTTCTTCTGAGATACAGTCAATAGTACCTTTTCCAAAGTATTTTAGAAGATTCTGGACTCTAAGTATAAGGTAGATGCTCAAACTTTTAGCTTGTATTTTATTGTTCAGATACTCTTCCACTACTACTGTTTCCATTACAACTTCTTAGATTTCTAATAGTTTATTTTCTTGTTTTGATGCTATGCTGTTTGTTGCACACACTTCTCTTGGCAAGTCAATATTCAATGTAGAGTTTTTCCCTTTGTCAAAAATAAGTGACCCTCTTATTATTTAATGGTTTCCACATTACATGCTACTCTGATTAGAATATTGTAAATTAAATATTTTGTATTATAAATAAAATATTATACATCACTTCTATATTTTAACAAATATTTCTATGGTATATCCTTGAATTGTCTTTTTTTAAACATTTTTCTATCCAATTAAGTTTAATACATGCCAACAAAAAATTGTAGCATATTTACTAAGATATTTTTAAATTGGAAATGTAGAGCTAGAATTGAATGGGGAATTAGAAATATTATTGTTCAGAAGCCTACATCTTATTAGATCCTTCCAGATATAAGTTATGAGGAGCAGAGCCTTGTAGGCAGTGGTGGCTCCATCTTGCTTATGCCTCAATGGTGAGTTTAATTTTGTAATTTAGTAATATGAAGTCTGTTGTTATCACACTCTAAACCATGCCCTCCAACCTAAAATAAATCTGTTAAGACATCTACTCTTGGAAAGAAACCCTACCTCTTCATCAAGATGTCAAAAGCCCCATGTGCCCTGGCCCAGCCCTCACCCATCTCATATGGCTCCCTGACAGTCTCCTTTCTTCAGGAACACATACCCGTTGTCCTTTCCTACGATAGCTCATGCTTGTTTCCTGCCTTAGGAAATCTGCATGAATTGCTTTTGGGCTTTTGTTTGTCTGTTTTCCCACTGAATGGAATTTGTTTTTATTATCTTCATATACTAAGAATTTCCATATAATTCTGATTTAGCATAAACATTCTTGAAAGGCCTCGAACCGGCCAATTTAAAATAGGACCACACTCAGTCTTTATTACGTTATTTTTTTGGATTCTTCAAAGCCATTAGAAACATTGAGTATGTTGTTTAGTTATGTGTTTTTCATTAGTATGAAAGTTCCATAAGAATGGCAACCTGACTTTTCCTGTTAGTCATTGAAACTTCTGGGCTGGAACTTTGTCTGGCTCTAATAGTAATGTCCCTTCCATTAGAGTTAAGATGCTCAGAGGTGGATAGGGCTACAGAAGGACCACCATCTGTCCTTGGAAATATCCATCCATACTTTTAAAGGGTATAATGTTATTGGGTAAAATTCAAGCATGTATTTTGTAGCATTTCATCAGGTAAACATTAAGTTCACTTTTAAGTATGTGAGTCTATGATTTTATGTATCAACAATAAAGGATATTTTTCATGTAATGCTTTTTGTCAAGTGAATTCATTCTAAGGGTGAATACAGAATACAGGCTTTCTAGATATGCTGACCAGTGTTCTAGCACTCATTAACTGTGTGATCTTGGAATAATTAACTTAATATATCTATATCCAAGAATCTCCATCAATAAAATGTGATAATAATATGTATCTTTTAGAATGTCAGGTACATTGAGTAGGATAATAAATACAATAAAGTAAAAGGACTACTACAATGTCTGACATGTAGATTGACTTGAGTTCAATCTCAAGAAAAATGATTTTCTTACTGAATTGAAAAGCAGGTTTATAAGATCAAAGAAATTCTAAAAAAAAAAAATCTCTGTTATCATATGGTTATATGATTCTTGTGATGTTGAATGTAACTACTGGTAGCAATATTATTTCAAAGACATATTCCTATATTTGTCCTCCACATTTTTTTTTCTTATTTTAGTCAAGTTCTATATAACACAGAGCTTAAGGTATATAAGAAAAAATAAAATTTTTACTTTTATAGTAAAAATTTGTTTTCCAATTATTTATAATGTTGAAAATACTGAGATTACTTTTATGTAGTCTGGATATAGTTTAAAATATTTCTAATGAACACTAGCCTATAGGAAGATGAATAATAATTTGCATGTCATTTTTTTAAGAGACATGGTCTCACTTATTTGGCTTAGCTGGAGGGCTCACTTCAGCCTGAAACTCCTGGGCTCAAGCTGTCATCCTGCCTCAGTCTCCCAAGTAGCTAGGACTGCAAGTATATGTCACTACAAAGACTAGATAATCTTTCCTTCCTTCCTTTCTTCCTTCTTTCCTTCCTTCCTTTTCTTTCTTTCTCTTCTTTTTTATTTCCCTTTCTTTTTCTTTCTCTTT
>NW_012116155.1:59574-85836 GCF_000951035.1 Colobus angolensis palliatus | reverse complement strand
TTCCTTCCCTCCCTCTCCTCCTCCCTTCCTTCCTTCCATCTTCCCTCCCTTTTTCTTTCTTTTCCTCTTTTTTCCCTTTTTCTTTCTTTCTTTTTCTTTCTTTCTCTTTCTTTTTTCTTTTTCTTTCTTTCTTTTCTTTCTTTTTTCTTTCTCTTCTCTTTCTTTCTCTCTCTCTTTCTTTCTTGTTTTTTTCTTTCTTGCTTTCCTCTCTTTCTTTCAGTAGAGACAAGGTCTCACTATGTTGCTCAGGTTGGTCTCAAACTCCTGGTCTCAGCTGATCTTCCTACTTGAGCCTCCCAAAGTGGTGGAGTTATAGGCATGAGTCACCATGCCCAGTCCTAAGTCATTTTTTTTAAAATAATAAGTTGTAGAAACTAATTTACAGATGAAGAAAAAAATTATATTTATAAGCTATACTCAAAGAAACTTTTATTTTCAATGGCTTCATTGTTTTCTTCATGACTTGATGGCTATATTGTGAAGGAAAAGGTTGTAAGCACATTCTCTGAGCACATGCTACTCTCAATAAATACTTCTGTCACAAAAACTGTTTCAATGAAAAGACATTAAAATTTACTCTGAAATTAATATGCATAATCTCTAGGTGTTTTTTTGCTTAGTCTTCCAAAAATTGATTATTTGGGAAAACAAACAATGTACAAAGTTTAGAAAAATTAAGTATGATATCTTTTTAAATTGCTCTTGTTAGTGGGAAACGTGGTAAAACATTCAAATAAATTTTAATCAGCCTTAAAGATAGGTGTTTAATGCAGGTTATACACACTAATATAGTTTAATATATTTAAGTCTTTAGCTACCAACATATTCTGGCATGTTTGAGTTCTACAAAGGAAACATAGTTTTGTTAAATGGTGTTGAAAATTAGTTCATTTTAGTGATAATAAAGTAGATAGCTTATAAAATTTAAAATATATGAGTAAAAGCAAAAATAGTCTTCATGTGCACTCAAATGCCTTGCTAAATTAAATTAAGCAAATAAAAATGAAAGTGAAAGGTATTTTAAAATAAAAAATTATGTTACTAACATGAACTTTAAAGATCTAAAATTGCTGCTTCTATTCTTTGGAAATAGTATTATTTTTTCACTCAACATAATCCTAGGCCCTAAAAATGTATATATGAATAATAGTTGCTTAGAGTTTGTCGATTTTTACCTCTTCAAAAACTATTAGGTTGGTGCAAAAGTAACTGTGTTTTTATCATACTTGTATTTTTATTTATTTATTTATTTATTTATTTTTATTATACTTTAAGTTCTAGGGTACATGTGCATAACGTGTAGGTTTGTTACATATGTATACTTGTGCCATGTTGGTGTGCTGCAACCATCAACTTGTCAGCACCTATCAATTCGTCATTTATATCAGGTATAACTCCCAATGCAATCCCTCCCCGCTCCCCCCTCCCCATGATAGGCCTCCATGTGTGATGTTCCCCGTCCTGAGTCCAAGTGATGTCATTGTTCAGTTCGCACCTATGAGTGAGAACATGCGGTGTTTGGTTTTCTCTTCTTGTGATAGTTTGCTAAGAATGATGGTTTCCAGCTGCATCCATGTCCCTACAAAGGACGTAAACTCATCCTTTTTTATGGCTGCATAGTATTCCATGGTGTATATGTGCCACATTTTCTTAATCCAGTCTGTCACAGATGGACATTTGGGTTGATTCCAAGTCTTTGCTATTGTGAATAGTGCCACAATAAACATACGTGTGCATGTGTCTTTATAGCAGCATGATTTATAATCCTTTGGGTATAAGTGGGATGGCTGGTCATATGGTACATCTAGTTCTAGATCCTTGAGGAATTGCCATACTGTTTTCCATAATGGTTGAACTAGTTTACAATCCCACCAACAGTGTAAAAGTGTTCCTATTTCTCCACATCCTCTCCAACACCTGTTGTTTCCTGACTTTTTAATGATTGCCATTCTAACTGGTGTGAGATGGTATCTCATTGTGGTTTTGATTTGCATTTCTCTGATGGCGAGTGGTGATGAGCATTTTTTCATGTGTCTGTTGGCTGTATGAATGTCTTCTTTTGAGAAATGTCTGTTCATATCCTTTGCCCACTTTTTGATGGGGTTGTTTGTTTTTTTCTTGTATATTTGTTTGAGTTCTTTGTAGATTCTGGATATTAGCCCTTTGTCAGCTGAGTAGATTGCAAAAATTTTCTCCCATTCTGTAGGTTGCCTGTTCACTCAGATCCCATTTGTCAATTTTGGCTTTTGCTGCCGTTGCTTTTGGTGTTTTAGACATGAAGTCCTTGCCCATGCCTATGTCCTGAATGGTATTACCTAGGTTTTCTTCTAGGGTTTTTATGGTATTAGGTCTAACATTTAAGTCTCTAATCCATCTTCAATTAATTTTCGTATAAGGAGTAAGAAAAGGATCCAGTTTCAGCTTTCTACTTATGGCTAGCCAGTTTTCCCAGCACCATTTGTTAAATAGGGAGTCCTTTCCCCATTTCTTGTTTCTCTCAGGTTTGTCAAAGATCAGATGGCTGTAGATGTGTGGTATTATTTCTGAGGACTCTGTTCTGTTCCATTGGTCTATATCTCTGTTTTGGTACCAGTGCCATGCTGTTTTGGCTACTGTAGGAACATCGATGCAAAAATCCTCAATAAAATACTGGCAAACCGGATTCAACAGCATATCAAAAAGCTCATCCACCATGATCAAGTGAGCTTCATCCCTGGGATGCAAGGCTGGTTCAACATTCGCAAATCAATAAACGTAATCCAGCATATAAACAGAACCAAAGACAAGAACCACATGATTATCTCAATAGATGCAGAAAAGGCTTTTGAATAAATTCGGTATTGATGGAACGTACCTCAAAATAATAAGAGCTATTTATGACAAACCCACAGCTAATATCATACTGAATGGGCAAAAACTGGAAAAATTCCCTTTGTCATTACTTTTAAATGGCAAAAATCACAATAACTTTTGTACTAACCACAAAAGGACACCACTAATGATTTAGTAGTTTAAGTCCAGGTGTAACTGATTCAAGTGCAGCTGCTTATTGTTTGGAAGCCACAACAGAAGAGAGGTGCGGTGAAGGAAAAGCAACTTTATTCAAATGTTAGCAGTTGAGAAATGGCCAGGCTCGTGTCGGCGAGAGACCATTCCGAACATTAGGCTGGGAAGACGGGCTTAAAAAAGGGAACTTGAAATGGGAGGCATGCGGGAGGAGTGCTGGGTACAAGGTCTGTGTCTTCTTCCATTGGTTATTTGGACTCATGGTCCATCCAAAGCATGGACTGGCGTCATCTTAATAATGGCCAGGTTGTAGACTAACTGCTTTGAGGTAATTCCTTGAATTTTGCAGCTGGGTCTCCATGTCTGGTTTGTTTCAAAATTAGCCCCTTGAATTTCTAAGCAAGCCCATAATTAGATAAGCAGAGTGCACAAAAGCGCCTGGTGGTAAAGGAGGGAAACAAAGGGCTTTTAAGAATGTTTCACGGGTAAAAGCAAGAAAGGGAAAAAAAGTTTCAAAATGAATTTTGAATCTAAGCTACTTTGTTACACAGGGACTACCACACATGTAGCTTCAATATGTAGGGAAACAAAATGACAGAATAATGAGTTATCATGGAGATCCCATGAATCTGAATACTTATAAAAAATGTAATTGATTTTTAAGAACTAATGCTCTGGTAGGAGTTTGAAGACACTAACAGGAAGTAATTTGAAACGATTTCATTTCTCAATTTCATATATATTTTATAGATTCTCCTAACACTAAAATGCTAGAAAGCTTAAATTATAAAGTGGCATTGTGATCAAACAAAGCCTGACAAAATTACACTGCTGTCTTAACTTTTGAAAAATGTTTTTAGTATATTAATACAGTCATAGATCAGTTCATGACAAGTTTACATTCTGTGAAATGCATTGTTAGGCAATTTCATCATTATGCGAACATCGTAGAGTTATATTTACACAAGCCTCAGCACTAAAGCCCACTACACATCTAGGCTATATGGTACAGCCTATCGCTCCTAGGCTACAAACCTATACAGCATATTACTGTATTGAATACTGTAGGAAATTACAGCAAAATAATATTTGTGTATTTAAACATATCTCATCATAGAAAAGATACAGTTAAAATATGACATAACAAGACAAAAAAAATGGTACACCTGTACAGCTTATCATGAATGGAGTTTGCAAAAGTGAAAGTTGCTTTGGGTAAGTCAGTGAGTAACAAGTGAATGTGAAGGCCTAGAGTATTATTGGACAGCAGTAGATTTTATAAACACTGTATACTTAGGCTGCATTACATTTGTTTAACAATTTTTTTCTTTAACAATACATTAATATTAGCTTACTGTAACTTTTTTATTTTTTAAACTATTTCACTGGCTTTAACTTTTTGGTTCTTTTATAATAACATTTACCTTAATACACAAATACCTTGTACACCTGCACAAAAATATTTTCTTTCTTTATATTCTTGGCCTATGTATTTTTTTTATATTTCTAATTGTTTTCATGTTAATTTTTTTGTTAAAAACTAAGACAAGGGCTGGGTGCAGTGGCTCATGCCTGTAATTCTAGTTGGGAGGCCGAGGCAGGTGGATCACGAGGTCAGGAGATCGAGACCATTCTGCCTAACACGGTGAAACCCTGTCGCTACTAAAAAACATACAAAAAAATTATCCGGGCATGGTAGTGGGCGCCTGTAGTCCCAGCTACTTGGGAGGCTGAGGCGGGAGAATGGCGTGAACCCGGGAGGCGGAGCTTGCAGTGAGCCTAGATAGCGCCACTGCACTCCAGCCTGGGCGACAGAGCGAAGACTCCATCTCAAAAATAAAAAAAAAAAAAATAAAACACGACACGTACATAAGCCTAGACCTCCACAGGGTTCTAATAATCAAAATCACTGTCTTCTGCCTCCACATCCTGCTTTACTGGAGGTCTTCAGGTGCGATAACATACATGGAGCTGTCACTGCCTATGATAATAGCAACTTTATCTGTAATGCCTCCTGAAGGACCTGTTACTCCTTATTTTGTAACAAGTTACTCCTTTTTTTGTAATAAGTTGAAAAAGTGCACTCTAAAATAACAAAAGGTATACTATAGTGAATACATAAACCAGTGACATAATCATTTGTTACCATTATCAAGCATTATGTACTATATATAATTGTATGTGTTATAATTTTATATAACTGGTTAGGTTTGTTATACCAGTATACCACAAATGCGTTAATAATGCCTAGTGCTATGACACTATGATGGCTGCAGTGTCACTAGGCAATAGAGGATTTTTAGCTCCATTATAACTTTTTGAGACTATTGTCATATATGCAGTCCATCATTGACAAATGTTCTTATATGAAATGTGACTATATTATGATTTTCAGATAAATCATAGTGAGAGGTGACATCAACAAGATGGCAGTGTAGAAGATCCTCTGCATAACTGCCCCCACCCCCACAAAAATAAAACTAGCACTTATTTAGAGAGAAGAATCCAACCCTGAATCCCTCAGAACTCAGGGGAGAAGCAGAAACTGCCCGAGACTCACAAAAACAAGCCATGACCAATAAGAGAAACTGTCACTTTGGACCATGCTACCCATCTCCTAAGTCAGCACAATGCCACTCACTAAGAATTTCCCTAGACCCATGGTTTGAGGTGAGAAGAGGAAATTGTGGATGAACATACAACTATTCCACCAGTATGGAGATCTTTGTAGGAAACATGCTCTAGTCCTATCCCATGGGAAACATTGGACTTGCCAGAAGGGCTGAACCACCTGGGGTAAATTGGAGATAAACATTGGGGGTGCTGATGGCAGTGATTGTTGAATGGATCTTGGCAACTCTTCTGGTTCCAAACCATTAAAATGCCACACAGAGGACACTGGCACACACCACAGTGCTGCAGGGGGCACAACCTGTGAGAAGGACCAAATCCCTGGCTTGAGTTTCCACAAAGCCCAGGTGTTTTCATGGAGCCTTCTCCTGACCTGGAAACAATTAAAAAGTTGGTGATTAAGTTCTGATGCCTACTTAGTTTTCTCCGGGCCCTAGAATGATCTTAAGTCTGTGTTTCATTTCCCGTGCAACACTTAAGTTCCAGTGCTTGCAGTGAGTCTCCTCCAGACTAGGAAACAAGACCAAAGGTAGCAAGTTAGTTCCAGTGCAGTGCTTTAGTTCCGGTGTTCACTGTAAGTCCTCCTCACAATGTGTAGCAATAGTGGGTCAGAAGTTAAATTTCAATTTTAAGTAGTAAATGTCTAATACCACTGAAGAACACCTGCAAAAGCTGAAAATGGTGGCTGTCTTCTCAAATGCACAGGCATCAATATAAAGATACAAGGATTGTGACATATGACAGCACCACCAAAAAATTTTTAAAAAACAACCAATATCCAACAAAAGACCCAGAAGAATTAAGACTTGTGAAATGTCTGAAAAAGAATTTAGAAAAATCATTTTAAAGAGTTACAGGTTATCAACACAAAACCCAGATAGAAAAATCAAGCAAAATTTGGAAAACAATTTAGGAATGAAATGGGAATTTGACAAATAAATAGAAACAATTTGCAAGGAAAAATTACTGTAGAGAAATCTTATAAAGAATACAGGGGAGGGGGGAGGGGGGAGGGATTGCATTGGGGAGTTATACCTGATATAAATGATGAATTGATGGGTGCTGACGAGTTGATGGGTGCAGCACACCAACATTGCACAAGTATACATATGTAACAAACCTGCACGTTATGCACATGTACCCTAGAACTTAAAGTATAATAAAAATAAAAATAAAAATAAAAAAACAAAACAAAAAAAACATAAAAATCTATGAATAAAAAAAAAAACAAAGCTTATGTTTTCTAATTTTCTTTAGTTTTTAAAACTTCTAGATATCACTAATGTCTATGATTTTGACATTTTTTCTTATTGATATCTTATTATCAAGGGTTAATGTCAATATTGCACTCATCAGGAAAGTGTATTAATAAAGATTCTTAAAAATAAAAAAAATAAAAAAAACAAAAAAAAGAATACAATAACTGAACTGAAACATTCATTAGTACACTTCAACAGCAGATTTGAAGAGATGGAGGAAAGAATCAGCAAGCTCCTGAATATGACACATGAAATTATCCTATCAAAGGAGAAAAAAAAGTCTGGAGAAGTCCTACAGGGATTCAGAGATTATGGAACACCATCAGTCAAGCCAACATCCTCATAACAGAACTGTTCACAGGAGAGAAGAGAGAAAAAGATCTGTAAAGCATATTTGAGGAAACAAAGGCTAAAAGTGCTCCAAATCTAGAGAAAGATGACAGCATCCAGGTACCAAAAGATCAATAGGTCACCAATCAAATTCAGTCCAAGGAGAAATTCACCAAGGCACGTCGTTATCAAATTATCAGAAGTCAATGATGAAAAAATACTGAAAGCAGCAAGATAAAAGCAACATATAGCATTCATTATAACTTTAATACATCCATCTTTCAGTGGATTTTCTAGCAGAAATCCTGCAACTAGGAGAGAGTGAAATAATACATTCAAAGTGCTGAAGGAAAAATTAAAATGTCAGCCAACAATACTGTACCCAGCAAAACTGTCATTCAAACAAAGAGACATAAAGACTTTCCCACATAAACAAAGTCTGAGGAAATTCATAAACACCAGACCTGTCTTCTGTGAAATGCTACGAGGAAGTTCTCCAATCTGAAATAAAAGGATCGTATCCTGTAATATCTGAGGTTGTAAACTCCACTGGTAAATGTAAATACACAAAAAATTCAAAATACTCATAGTGGTGTGTGTAACCACCAATATCTTTAGTATGAAGACTAAAAGACCAAACTACTGAAGAAAGTAACTACAACAATTGATCAAGAGGCAATATAAATGTACACTGAGACTTCAAAAAGTCAAAATGTGTGGGAAAATGTGTTAAAGTGTATTATGATTTTCATTAAAGAGCTGAGCTAGCTTTGTAACTAAAATGAATAAGCCACTTTCTTCAATTTTTGTGAGAAATCAGATGAGATTTCAATAAAGGAAAGTATTATCTTACACAGATAAGTGATTCATCTTATTTACACTATGGTTTACTGGCACTAAAATTAAAGATTTATTTGACTTTTATTGAATTAATTATACAGTATAAAAAATCTAAATTATTAACTAAATTTTCCCTTAGATTCCCTGTATATGTTTAATGCACACAAGAGAAATATCTGAAAACATAAGCATTTACATAGATTCTATTGAAATTTGTGCTGTCTGCTTAACTAAAGAAAAGCTTAACTATATGAAGGCAAACAAATTAACAGTATATGCCTCAACTTCTCCTGGGAACACAGAAATAGTTATCTCTGCCACTTTATAAGTGCTTGCTATAACTGAAAGTTATTTCACTGCACATACATTTATTGGAAAAATGTTGACTTTTTAAAGGTTATTTTCAGTAGAATAGGGAAAATCTGACCATAAATACTGCTAAATGTTTCTGATCATAAACCTTGCAAAATAAGAACAGCAAATGGATTGCAACATTGCACTCTTGTAAAGGGTTGTCAAATTTTCATAAATTGTTAATATGGAAAAATCCTAGTGTTCCCATTTTTGTGGATCATGTAAAAATATAGCATGGTGATTATCATTAATAATAATTTATTGTGTACTTAAAATGTGCTAAGAAAATATATCTTAAGTTTTCAACCAACACAAAATTATAAGTATGTGAGGTGATAGATGTGCAAATTATCTTGATTTAACCATTTCGCAGTGTGTACACATGTCAAAACATCACATAATTTTTATTAACTTTAAAATAAAAATATATAATGTAAAAATATTGGAGATCTGTGACATGATTTCACCTATTTACTTTGTCTAATAAGTGGGTTAACTGAGACTCCTCTCCACAAATGAAACCTGCAAGTTAGAGGAATTATAGCAATAAACCCTGAATTATTTCCCATTGAACATTCTATTATGCAATGTAGCCTACTTTCTGAAAATGTTTTATTACATTTTAAGGTACATCTAAAATATGTGCTATTCTATTTCAATGAAATGTAATGATATATTGTTTTAGATTATTTGGGTTTGTTCAAATCAGAAATAAATTCAATTAAATATAAATGTAATTAACACAAACAATGTCAAATATTTTTATTATGTCATTCTTTCCTGAAACTATAAAATCTCTTTGAAAAATCATATCAGTAAGATTAACAAAAATAGACATAGAGAATTTTAAAAGATATGATTGGCCGGGTGTGGTAGCTCACGCCTGTAATCCCAGCACTTTGGGAGGTTGAGGCGGGTGGAACACGAGGTCCAGAGATTGAGACCATCCTGGCTAATGCGGTGAAACCCCATCTCTACTTAAAAAAAGAAAAAAAAGAATTAGTCAGGCGTGGTGGTGGGCGCCTGTAGTCCCAACTACTCGGGAGGCTGAGGCAGGAGAATGGCATGAACCCAGGAGGCAGAGCTTGCAGTGAGCCGAGATAGTGCCACTGCACTCCATCCTGGGCAACGGAGCAAGAAGACTCCATCTCAAAAAAACACACACACACACACAAACAAAATAAGTGATTAACCTGTTTGTAATGAGTTAAAAACATTCAAAGCAGATCAAGCTAACTGGCAGTCTTGTCAACACTTGGGATTGTCGGTCTACTTTTCCCTCATCACTAACATACAAAACGTTTTAAATGTGATTTAGCTTTCTCTTGATTTAATCCATCAATAAAAATAAAAAAATATTTAACTTTTATCTTAAATGACAAATAAACCTCAAGTAGATACATGTCTGCAGAGTTTCTTCTTAGCCAGTATGTCAGATTCTTACAAAAGTGGTGTGGACACATATGTAATCCTTAAATTCTATCATAAAAACAATGTTTATGGCCAAAAACTTTGACACTTTGTGAAATAAAAGTTGATATTTATGTAGATGTTACCACATAGATAAATCAAGAATAACTTTTGCCTCAAAATCACATATGTTGGCTACATTTCACAATGCCAGTTATATACGTTCATTGCTATGTATTTATTGTCTGAAAAAAAAGATTGTCATTGAAATAAAATTCTCATTCTAAGTAAAAGAACTAGGTAGTTCACTTGATCACAGGTTTATAATATAATCTATATCAGAAAGATGTTTACTATGTATTTTGCAGTGGAAATCCTACATATAATTTCTTAAGATTATTGATAAAAAGTAACTTTATAGCAATGTAGTATAATAACTAACATAATAAAACATTGTATGTGGGTATCTATGTGTATGTATTATATATAATATTTATTATATACAATAACTGGCAATGATAGTTAAATGTTTATTGAGCACTCATAGTGTGTCTTATAGGTTCTGCAATTATGTAATGTTTGCTAGGAAAATGTCACATGGTTTGTCATGTATGTTAAATTGTTAAAACAATCTTCAAAAATTTGAACAACTTTTATAAAACAAATAAGTTTCTTTAAAAAGTTAATTTACCTAAATTAACATGAATTACTATAAAATATAAATAAAACCATATTTATTACATAAATTAAATTGATAATAAAATATCTTTCCATAAATAAAATTCTAGGCCAAAATCAGTGCCTCAGTTAATTCTACCAAATATTTAAAAATAAATAATAATATTCTATCCAAATTATTTCAGAAAATTGACAAAGGATAATAACTACCCATTGTATTTATGCAGCTGTATAACCCTGATACTGAAATCTGACATATATCATATTCAAAAAATTAAACCAATCATAAGCATGGATGCAAACTGACTACAACAACTGTAGGATAGACAGAATATCATAACCAAGTTGACTTTTTAAAATCAGAAATGAAGGACTTAATTAACATTCAAAAACAATTATAACAAACCTGATATTAATACAAAAAATAGAAATCCAAACCACTTCAATAAGAATTTGACAAAATTTGTTACCATTTCATAATTAAATTTATGAACAGAAGAGAATTTCTCCAAACTGATAAAGGACAGCTTGCAAAAAAAAAAAAAAATACAGAAACTTAATAATTAATATGCAGTATAGATTCAACAGAGTATCGGTATTCCAAGAGGATAATTTGAAGAAATAGAAAATTCCGAAGTTTATTAGAATATGCAAAGGATCTAATATAACCAAAGTAATCCTGCAAGAAAAGTATAAAGTTGGAGAGTTGAAACTACCTGGTATCATGACACACTCTAGTGCTACAGTTACCAGCAAAAAGCTGATACTGGAGTAAAGACAGAAAATATATCAACGATATAGCATATCCAGTCCACAAATAGACTCACGTGCTTCATTTTCAGCAATTTGCCAAGTCACTTTGATGAGACAGGAGACAAGGTTCCCCGGCAAATCCCGGCTTTCAAGCCTGAAAGACCCCGAAGGTTGAAAAACTGAGCTGATGTTCCGGGATGAAACTCACCTTTTCCGGGCTAAATTCTCTCTGAACATTTCCCACCTGCGGACTGGGAGGACGGACGAGTTGAAGCCTTGGGGATTTTGCACCATTTGCAGCAGGGAGGATCCTGGTCTCTTTGGTTCCTGGGTGGTCACTTGGGATTCAATCTTTGAAGTGGGAAACCTGCTAGCAGGATTCTTTCTTGCTTTGTCGAGAGTTATTTTTTCTTTTTCCTTTTTGCCCAGTACATTCAATTTTCCTCACCCTTCTATGTGTCCATGAGCCTAATCTTCCCTGGTTATGTGACAAGAGTCCAGTTTCCACTGAACTAAGGAGAAAGTTCTGCAACAACTTCAAGGGCGATGGGAAAACTTTCAAAACAGATATATGTTGCTAGAATGACTCAAATGTTGTAGGAGGAAGGAGTAAACTTACAGTTGTACCTTACAATATACACATAAATACATTAGAGAAGAACAATGGACCTAAACATAAATCAAGTTTCTGGAATATATATGTTTTTTACACATTAGATACACAGGCCTTTTTGTCAGACATAAAAAGCACAAAACTTAAAAGTAGTGATTAATTGGATTTCTTGAAAATTAGAATTTGTGTGTGTAAAAGGCACAATAGATACTGAAAGAAAATATTTGCAGTATTTAAATATGACAACTTGTATGTAGCAAATATAAATAACTCATGTATAAAATGAAAGGATAAAAATTTAAAATGGGCAAGGTTTAAATAGATACTTTATAAAAGTAGGCAAATATATGACTTATGTGAACTTTAAAGTTGCTTAACCTCATTGGTCACTAGGAAAATGCAAATGAAACCATTAATAAGTCAGTACTTTATAGCTGCTAGAATAGCTAAAATTTTAAAAATTAAAATCTGGTATCTATATTGGCAAAGATACCAAAGCAAGTAGAACTTTTATCAGTTGTTGGTAGTGTAAAAACTGCTTTGTAGACTGGCAGTTTTTTATAATGTTAAACAGGCATTTGATCTTAATGGTAGTTCTACTAGTAGTTTTTAACCCAAGGTTTAAAAGTATCATATACCCTCAAAAAAACACACAACAATATTTTTAGTAGTCCTATTTATAAAAGCACAAACTTGGAACCAATCTAAATGTCTTTCAAGGGGAAAATGGGTAGAGAAATACTGGTGTGTGCATTCAATAGCATACTTTTCAATAATTACTTAAAAAGAACAATCTCAAAACTGTGTATTAAGGAAAAGACGTCAAACATACAATAGTAATACATACTTACAGTACATTTTTGTGGCTCCTATCTGCAGCCAAATTAATCTAAAGACAAATCAGGATGGGTGGAAGGGTACCCAACTACAAAGGGACATGATAAACTCTCCTGATGAGTTGAAAGTAGATTACATTTTATTATGGGTGACAGCTACAGAAGTGAATGCAATTATCAAAAGTAAATTAACTGAACATTTAAAAACTATAATTTTGTTAAATATATATTACATATATCTATTTTTAAATAAAAAGCACTTTCTAAACCATTGTATATCTTTTTGAAAGGTAACATATATTAAAAACAATTTCATAAGGTAAATTTATGTGGACAATTATATGGTTTTTCAGAAGGATAGATGCTATAGATATCAAAATTTAAAAAGGCAAATATGAAAAACATCTCGCCTCATTTTTGACACTGGTTTACTATGTACTATTTTTAGCTTATAATTAGACCCAAGTGACTCAGCTAGTGTGAAATAGCTCTTTGGTAATAAGAATTAAGCTATGTGCTATTTTACTGATATTCAAATTTGAGCCCAACACACCGAGAAGCTTATGTGCAAAAGGCACTAAGTTAGCGGAATGGTTCTTTACTGCAAATATGTCTTCATTTTGTCTTTGACCATTGCACTTCTCTTAACGACTGTGGCATATTGAATATTGCGATCTCTTTTGGCAAATATCTTCAAAAAAGAAGGAAACTTTTTTTTTTTTTTTTTGGAGACTGAGTCTTGCTCTGTCGCCGGGGCTGGAGTGCAGTGGCCGGATCGCAGCTCACTGCAAGCTCCACCTCCTGGGTTCATGCCATTCTCCTGCCTCAGCCTCTCAAGTAGCTGGGACTACAGGCGCCCGCCACCTCGCCCGGCTAGTTTTTTGTATTTTTTAGTAGAGATGGGGTTTCACCATGTTAGCCAGGATGGTCTCGATCTCCTGACCTTGTGATCCGCCCGTCTCGGCCTCCCAAAGTGCTGGGATTACAGGCTTGAGCCACCGCGCCCGGCAAGAAGGAAACTTATAGGCAGAAGTTGAGGAGAGAGAATTTAACAACATAACAGTCAATTTGTCTGGGTGATCTTAATATCTATCAACAGACTAGTTTATCTTTTATATACTGTCGTAGCCTTGTATTTATTTTTAAAATTACTTAACAAAATTTTAAATTACAGTTTTTCAGGGTGTGTTTTTGATTAACCATTTTGAAGACATGACTGCCTCTTTTTCCTTCATCATTAGTATCCTAATCACTGAACATAGTATCTAGCACATAATGAGAAAACAGGAATGTTTTCGAATAATTTTTTTTTTTTTTTTTTGAGACGGAGTCTCACTCTGTCGCCTGGGCTGGAGTGCAGTGGCCGGATCTCAGCTCACTGCAAGCTCCGCCTCCCGGGTTCACACCATTCTCCTGCCTCAGCCTCCCGAGTAGCTGGGACTACAGGCGCCTGCCACGTCGCCCAGCTAGTTTTTTGTATTTTTTTTAGTAGAGACGGGGTTTCACCGTGTTAGCCAGGATGGTCTCGATCTCCTGACCTCGTGATCCGCCTGTCTCGGCCTCCCAAAGTGCTGGGATTACAGGCTTGAGCCACCGCGCCTGGCCTCGAATAATTTTTAATGAATGAAAACTACTGCTGCTTAGGGAGCAGCAGGGATGGAAATGTCTCCCCCTCCCCTCAGCTTCATATATTGAACTCCTAACTTCAATAATACTATATTCCGATTTAGAGCCTTAAAAAATTAAGGTTAAATAAGGTTTTAAGGGTAGGGCCCTAATGCAATAGAATTGGTGTTCTCATAAGAAGAGAAAGGTTCAGGGTGTGCACATCCACAGAGGAAAGGCCACATGAGGACACCATGAGAAGGTGACCATCTGCAAGCTAGAAAGAGACGCCTCACTATAAACTATCTAGCACATCCTTATTTCAGAATTCCAGCCTCCAGGAGTGTGAAAAAAAATTATTCAGTTTAGTTCACTCAGTCTGTTGTATGCTGTTATGGCAGCTCCAGCCAACTAATATAAGGAGAAAACTATGATAGATTTACAAAATAGATGCTGATTTTATCTCAGAATTTTGAGAGTAGCAAATATGGTATTTATTCCTCAAACATCAAGTATGATTTTGTATTAGGAGCTAACATCACTTTTCTCTAAACGTTTATTACATGTAGTTCTGTAAACATTTGTTACATGTAGAGTTCAGACAAAATTCTACATGTCCCTTTGTTTTCTTCCTTTATTAGTATCAGATTGAGCTATGTAAATGGGAGAAAATTATACTGTTAGCAAGAGTAAAACTACTATTCTCAACATACATGTTTCAGAAGACAAAGGTATAAGACAAATAGCTTGTTACTTCTCATAGAGAAATGCAGAGGTTTATATGTGTGTGAATAAATGAAAGTATTTCAGTAAGCATTTGTTTACCATCTGTCTTTAGACAGTGATTTGTAAACACTGATGGTTCAGTGCAGCAATAAGAGTTTTCTAGCACTTTAGAATAATAAATAACAAAAAAAACCTCTACAGTTATTGAAGATACAGAGGAATAAAGAAGGTCTTGAATCTATTTTGCATCTGAGAGAAAGCATCCTAGTGCCTATTCTTTCTTCCTATTTGTATATGGGTATTTTATAAATAAAATATTCATGTTACCAATATCTATTTATGTGTTTTAGATGAAGATCAAAGTTTTAGACAAAAAATTATTGTTTTTTCTCCAATAATAACTGAAGTTTAAAATCTATGTCTTCTATAAGTGAAAAAGAGAACTGCAGGTAAACACAAAATATTTGTATTCAAATGCTAAATGTTTATTTCACCTGGTTTGAAAATATTTCTAATACACATGAAAGTTTAATTACTCTCCTAATGCCTTAAAAACGATGTTTTCATAAAACAAGGGTCACTTTTAAAATGATTTTTGAGTCACCTTCTCTAATATTTACATCTAAAGAAACATTAAATAATGCATGATGTGCAATTTAACATGATAGAGTATTTATTTGGAATTATTTATTTGAGGAGATATAAAAGGTTTGTATCTAGATCCATTTTATGCAAAGTTAACATATTCATTTCAATCCTGTGTGCATATTTCTGAGATTATTTTGAAGCTTTCAATTTTCATGCCAACATAAAAATAATTTTTACATTGTGATGAAGATAAATTGTTAGATTACCTTGATGCTCCTTAATTCTATCTAAATGGAAATTTACTAATGTATTTTAAATTTGTTTTCAGGAAATAGATATAAGAAGATAATCTGGGCACTTTGTACTTCTAAGAATTATGAATATTGGTATATTTTATACACACTTTGGCAGAATTGAATTGAATGACTTGATATAAATAATTATATATAATGGCCTCTTGAAATGTGTTATTGTCATTTGCCTAGAGTGTTCATTTTGACAGTGTTCATTTTAGCACATTTTACTATGATATTTACTATGACAGTTTGTTTTGTTGTTCCTTTTTTCTCTTATATTTTAGAGTAGATATTTTATAAGTATTAAATGTAAATTATTTTGACTTGTATAGTTTTTACATGCTGTATAGGAATCCAGCCTGTCAAAAAGACAGAGCATTCAGAAAAATATGGAGAAACTATTTTTAATCTATGTGAACTGCGGAGGCAACCAGAAATAGCTGACTAAGAACTGGAAATAGCCTTAACAATTAATCTAACAAAGTGTGCATGAACTCTACATTTAAAGTAATAAAAGAAGACCATTTCACTTAATTTTTCCCACAAAAATCCCTGGATATAATACATGAAGAAATGATTACATGACTCTGAAAGATGCAGAGAAGAAGGTAGTCTGTCTAGGGACTCTGGGATTTGAGGAATTACCTGGTCAAGTTCTTGTTTGTTGCTTATTTTGTTGTTTGGTTTCTTTTTGGTTTGGGGTATTTTTGCATCTAATATATCCAAGAATAAACTGAGTCAGCAAGTAACATATTAAATCACATAAGTTGCAATATCCCCTATTTATAATTTATCAAAAAAATTATAAAATGAAAATTATTCACTAGAAAAAACTGATTATATAGACACTTCATATAATAATCTCCCATAGGATATCAATATGAGTAATTATTTGAATATGCTTTAACTCACTAGCCATCAGGAAAATACAAATCAAATCATCGTATGATGCTGCTCCACCATCTACAGAACAAAAGAGGATGCCAAGCATTTTTAAAGATGTGAAGCAATTTGCCCTCTCATAGATTTCTTGTAGAAGTGGTACAACCTCTACGAGAAAGTATATGACAGTATCTACTAAAACTGAGTGTACACGTGAGGCAGAGCCCTGGACCTCTATATACCTAAAGGGTACATCCCCAACAAAAATGCATATGTATGTTCATCAAAACACATACTTTTGAATAACAGCACTACATGTAATGGCCTCAAACTGGAAATGAAATGCTCTTCAACAGTTTATGAATAATTACATTGTCATATACTTATATAATATAACACTGTACAGCAATGAGAATGAATGAATGAACTACCACTACCTGAAATAACATGAATAGGTATCATGAACATAATGTTGGGTGAAGAAAGCTTCACACAATATCAGCGTTCTATCATTTCAATTAAAGAAATACCAAGAAAAGCTAATAGCATTCTATGATGTTACAACTCGGAAGAGTAGTTAGTAGTTTTTTTTGTTGTTTTTTGTTTTGTTTTGTTTTGTTTTTTTGTGTGAGAGGGAGTCTCTGTCGCCCAGGCTGGAGAGCAGTGGTGCAATCTCGGCTCACTGCAACTCTGCCCCCCAGGTTCAAGCAATTCTCCTGCCTCAGTTTCCTGAGTAGCTGGAATTACAGGCACATGCCACCACACCCAGCTATTTTATTTTATTTTATTTTATTATTTATTTTATTTTATTATTTTATTTTATTTTATTTTTTTATTTTATTTGAGACGGAGTCTTGCTCTGTCCCCCTGGCTGGAGTGCAGTGGCGTGATCTCGGCTCACTGCAAGCTCCGCCTCCCGGGATCACGCCATTCTCCTGCCTCAGCCTCCTGAGTAGCTGGGACTACAGGCGCCCGCCACTGCGCTGGGCTAATTTTTTGTATTTTTAGTAGAGACGGGGTTTCACCGTGGTCTCGATCTCCTGACCTTGTAATCCGCCCGCCTCGGTCTCCCAAAGTACTGGGATTACAGGCGTGAGCCACCGCGCCCAGCCCATTTTTTGTAATTTTGGTAGAGATGGGGTTTCACCATGTTGGCCAGGCTGGTCTTGAACTCCCCACCTCAGGTGATCTGCCTGCTTCTGCCTCCAAAAGTGCTGGGATTACAGGCGTGAGTTGCTGCATCTGGCCAATATTAATTCTTGAAAGCTCCCAGAATGCTGGTAATATTTATATTCATGATATGCTTATGGTTATATGAATGTTCATTTGGGGATGTTTATTGAGTTGCATACTTATGATTTGTGCCATGTTTCATTCATATGTTTTAATTAAGTAAAATCTATATTTTAAAATTTATTTAAGTTTTGAGTCTCCTCAACCAGTATAAAGTGTTGTCATTAGCAGAAATATTGAAATAATAGTAGTTTGAAAATCAGCAAAGTATCTCTCATTCTCAGTGAACAAACTACGGTGGCCATTTTAAAGGTAGCCCACTAGCTATATAAGCATTTAATGAGTAGCGCTTATTAATTAGTATGTGTTTCTGAGGATATGAAGAACATTGGTTTATTAGCAAAGTCAGGGATGAGGGATTCTATTTAATATAGTAATAGTTGTAATAACTCTCATTTTGATTTCCAGTTTGGGTATACTGAATAGACTCAGTTTATGTATTAAGTTTTTCACACAAAATTTAAACTGGGTCAAATCATGTATCTTGATTCTGATTTTGAATGATCAGTTGATTTTAAATGTTGGATTTAAGGAGCCAAAATTTTTTGTTGATTTGAATTAAACAACAAACTGGTTCAGCCTCATGATACATTTAGTGAGAACATACTGAGTGTTTACTTTATGCTTAGCAAGAAGAAACCTTCATTCATGAAACAATTGAGAAATAAGTAATGCTATGCTTTTCTCAGGCAAACATTTTAAAATTATAGATAGAGAAGCATGGCTTGGTATGGTAAAAGATAAATGCTTCTTAGTAAAGACAGAAAATGAGGAGATGACCAAAAGATAGTTACAAAGTAAACTAGAGGTGAAGAACATTCTTGTGTGTTTTTGTGTTCCTTCATTTATTTTTTAATAATGTGATAAAGGATAGGCAGTATAAATCATCTAGTCTTCACATTCTTTAGTCACAAAATGGGAATAAAACTAGCATCTATTCCATTTTGAATTATGAGAGTTTAATAAGATAAACATATGAAAGGCATTTACATAGGACCTGCAATTAATTACCCTTAAGGAAGTTAATCTAGTGAAGTCATCTTCTCATTATCTCTAACATAGAGTGTGTGTGTGTGTGTGTGTGTGTGTGTGTATCTGAAGAATAGCAGTAAATTTAGTTTGAAGAAGACCTCATAATGGTGAGAAGAGTTACATTATAAAGAGACAGGCTATTCTCCAGGTTTAAGTGAATAAATGTTTGGAAAAGGAGAGGGAAGCATTTAAATAAAAAGGTATTAGGCCGGGCGTGGTGGCTCAAGCCTGTAATCCCAGCACTTTGGGAGGCCGAGACGGGCGGATCACGAGGTCAGGAGATCGAGACCATCCTGGCTAACATGGTGAAACCCCGTCTCTACTAAAAAATACAAAAAACTAGCCAGGGGAGGTGGCGGCGCCTGTAGTCCCAGCTACTCAGGAGGCTGAGGCAGTAGAATGGCGTAAACCCGGGAGGCGGAGCTTGCAGTGAGCTGAGATCCGGCCACTGCACTCCCGCCTGGGCGACAGAGCGAGACTCCTTCTCAAAAATAAATAAATAAATAAATAAATAAATAAATAGGTATTAATTCCATTAGATTCTCTGATAACAAAACATTTATGTAGTTAATGTAATTTTTTTGTCCAGAGTCTGATCTCCCAATATCATAAGAATTTCTTTTTTTAGTAATAAATGTCTGTGAGATGAATAATA
Organism: Colobus angolensis palliatus; assembly: GCF_000951035.1. Lineage (NCBI taxonomy): Eukaryota > Metazoa > Chordata > Mammalia > Primates > Cercopithecidae > Colobus > Colobus angolensis. Next base: position 66,049 of record NW_012116155.1, on the reverse strand, counting down.
TTAATCTTTCTAATATTCAAATAAATTGAGAGGAAAATAATCACATACAATATTTATAGCACAATAGCTATAAACATGACAGCATACTAACAATGGTATGCTCTAAACTCTTTGTGTAAACATCTATTTTACTCACGTCCACTTATTTAACAGAAAAATTAGAAGCACTTTTAGTAGATCAGGAAATGATGTTTTGGCTAAACTTTTAAGAGAATTTCATGGAAACATTGGACAAATTAATGATGTTTGAAGAAAAAAAATTTTCTGTTCTTTAACTTGTACATTTTTATACAATAAAATATACTGGAGGTTACATTGTTATTAATATTTTTTATTTTGAAAGTAACACACAGCAAGCAAAATACATTAAAATATTGCCACAACCAACAAAATTACTTATAAAATTTTATCTTCTGTTTTCCTATTATCTCATCCTCATAAAAAGTATCAGTTTGTCTACATTTGCTATGATAACACCTTTAAAATGAAGGATCCAACCTTCACTTCCAACAAATTGTCTAACCCTTTATTCCCTGCACTATTACTTGATGGAAGGAAGGAAGGAGAGAAAGGAAAGAAATGTGAGGGAAGGAAGGAAAGAAGGAAGGAAGGGTAGAAGGGAGGAAGGGGAAGAAACAAAAGAAAACATGCATCAAAAGCTTTTCTATGAATAACGGCTAAACTCAAAGTCATAGAGCATTGACTTTGATCTTGAATCCATAAAATCTTACCAATTCAACCCCAAGTCCTACATTCTGTCTTAGGTTATAGCAACATGGAATACTCCTATTTCTCCGAACACTACTTTTTCTTTAATTGGTCAGATTTAAAGAATTAAACTTCACACTCGCACACAAACATGCATTCTCAAATTCAGAAATTCCAAAGAGTAGACACAACAAGGCAAAATGAACCAGGAGGCTAATATTCCTTTGGTTGCTGCTTATCACCCTAAAAATGGGAACGGTATAACGTTTCCATTGCAATATTAGAGTTCTGTATATTTGGTGAGTACTTAGAGTGGGGCCAGATTACAGAGGGCTTTGAATGTCAAGCTAAAAGTGTTTATGAAATGTTATGCATTGTTTTTTTGTTGGCAATGGGGAGATTTGAAATATTTTGATGAGGAGAAGGCAGGAAAAAAAAAATTACTCTTATAACCAACTGAAGAACTCATTACTAACCAGATCCTGTGCTTGGTTGCAAGGAACAAAAATTTCTAGCTTGGTACAGAAAGATATGCACTGATAAATTTGGAAATGATATTCTAAGTGCTATAAATGTGGATTAACAACTATAACACACTAGATGATTCAATTAATCCTAGTTTTCAAAAGGTATTCCTTATTTAAGATTAATTTGTATGCAATAGAAAAGATGGATTTAGAGAAAAAAAATGAATAGCTAATTGTAGTAACACAAATGTGAACTTGTAGCTGTGTGGATTTGTGATATTCCAATTATAATTTGGCAAAAGATATAAAATACTACTATTACCATCTTATTTGTATTTACAAATTAAATTTACCATTCTTGTTTTTTATTACATAAAGTGCATTTCTATTAAGACATCTTCAGTTTAAGCCTGGTAATTATTTAAAAACCAGGAGTTGTCCATAGAGGATACTATGCTTTGGCTAGGTGAACCACAATATTCCATTTCTTGTGGCTCAATTACTCAAGGGTTAGAATCACAGGTTATTGGGTTAAGACCTAACTCATTATTCAGATTCCATCACTGAAGAGCAGTGTCTCAAGACCACACTTACATAGTTTGCCACAGCTTTCACATGGATCAGGCAACACTTGTACAACTCATTCTTTATCTGATTTTTTTCCTAGAGTCTACTATGTGCCAGATATCTGTTTAAGTTCTAGAGAAGCAAAATATAGTTTTTGTTTTCAATTAATTTTATATTTTATTAGAAAGGAGAAAAATTAAACAAATTAAATCACAAATTCTACTATGAAAGATGCATATAGAAATCTTGGATCATTATTTTGGGTGTGAAATGGTATTAGATGGGATGCTCAGGAAATACAGCTATCAGGATGGGACAGGTAAACAATGTGAATAAAAAGAAAACAAGCAACATCAGACAAAAATTTTACCTTTAAACAAAAAGAGACCCCTGTAGTTGAAGAAGGGCAAGAAGATGAGGCTGTGGTAGAGGTTTAAATATATAAGCATAGACCACATCAGGCCAGCTCTTACAAGTAGATTGATTATATGATCCATTGTGTCACGAAGACTACAAGGTCATGGCTAGTTTACTGGCATAATTATAAACAGTGCCTCTTTTCAGTCTCACCGGTACCCTAATTTTGATTAAAAAAATATGGTTGCACATTGTGCACATGTACCCAAGAACTCAAAGTATAATAAAAAGAAAAGAAAAAAAATTGTCACTTCACATATAGGACATAATAAGATATTTGAAATGTATTTGACATAGAGCAGGAACCTACTGAAGTTTTCAACATATCTTTTAAGCAGATTGCTCTAGGAATTATGTTTAGATAGTTAAAGGGGGAGGACAATCAAGATGGGAAGACAATTTGGAAAGAGTTTGTTATCCAGACAAGAGATAATGGTCTGAATCAGAAAAATAGCAGTTAATATAAAAAAGGTAACTGGACTTTTTAAAATTTTAATTTTGTTAATTCAATTTTAATTTTAGATACAGAGTATATATGCAGATTTGTTACACTGGTATATTGCAGGTGGGTAGTGAGCATTGCACACAAAATGTAGTTTTTCATCTCACACACCTCTTGCTCCCTCCTCCCAAAAGTAGTCCAGAGTGTCTGTTGTTCCCATGTTTACATCCATGTGTGCTAAGTGTTGAACTCCTATTTATAAGCGAGAATATGTGGTATTTAGTTTTCTGTGCCTGTGTTGATTTCCTTAGGATTATGGCCTCCAACCCTATACATATGGTTGCAAAGGACATAATTATATTTATTTATTTATTTATTTATTTATTTATTTATTTATTGAGAACAGGGTCTCGTTATATTGCTCAGGCAGATCTTGAACTCCTGGGCTCAAACTATCCTCCAGCTTCTGCTTCCCTGAGAGCTGGGATTACAGCCATGATTTTTTATGGCTATCTAGTATTTGATGGTATATACATATCCCATTTTCTTTATCCAAGCTACCATTGATGGGCTCCTAGGTTGATTTCATGTTTTTACTATTGTAAATAGTACAGAAATGAGTGTATGAGTGCATGTGTCTTTACAATATAAGGATTTGTTTTCCTTTAGGTATATACCCAGTTAATGAAATTGCTGTGTTGAATGGTAGTTCCATCTTAAGTTCTTCTAGAAATTTCTATACTGTTGGCCGGGCGCGGTGACGCCTGTGATCTCAGCACTTTGGGAGGCCAAGGTGGGTGGATCCTGACGTCAGGAGTTGGAGATCAGCCTGGTCAACATGGTGAAACCCTGTCTCTACCAAAAATTATGAAAATTAGCTGGGCGTGGTGGCAGGTGTCTGTAATCGCAGCTACTTGGGAAGCTGAGCCAGGTGTATCGCTTGAAACCAGAAGGCAGAGTTTGCAGGGAGTGGAGATCGTGCCATTGCACTCCAGCCTGAGCGAAAGAGCCAAACTCTGTCTCAAATTAAATAAATACATAAATAAAATTAAGAAATTCTACACTGTTTTTCACAATGGTTGAGCTAATTTACATTCCTACCAGCTGTGTATGTGTCCCTTTTTCTCTGAATCTTCACAAGTATCTGTTTCTGACTTTTTGATGATAGCCATTTTGACTTGTGTGTGATATCTCATTGTGGTTTTTACTGGTTTTTCTCAGATGATTAGTAATGTTGAGCAGTTTTCTATATGTTTCTTGGCTGCTCAAATCTCTTCCTTTGAGAAGTGTCTATTCATGTCATTGGCTCATTTTTAATGAGGTTATTAGCGTTTACGTGTTGACTTGTTTAATTTCATTACAAATTCTGGATGTTAGACCTTTGTGACATTCATTGTTTGCAAATATGTTCTCCCATTCTGGAAGATGCATGTTTACTCTGGTGATAATTTATTCAGCTTTGTAGAAGCTTTTAATTTTAATTAGATGGTCCCACTTATCAATTTTGTTTTTTGTTACAATTGCTTTGGAGACTTAGTCAGAAGCTTTTAGTTAAGGTGGATGTCAGGAAGGGTAGTTCCTAGGATTTATTCTAGGATTTGTATAGTTTGAGGTCTTACATTTAAATATTTAATCGATCATAAGTTAATCTTTTATATGCTTAAAGGGTCCAGTTTCATTCTATTTTATGTGGCTAACCAGTTATTCCAGCAAAGTTTATTCAATAGGGAGTCCTTTCCCTGTTACTTGTTTTGTCAGTCTTGCTGAAGATCAGATGGTTGTAAGTGTGTGACTTTATTTCTGAGTTTTGTAACCTGTTCCATTGGTCTATGAGTCTGTTTTTGTACCAGTACCATGCTGTTTTGGTTACTATAGCTTTATAGTAGCTTGAAGTTGGATAGTGTGATGCCTCTGGCTTTGTTCTTTTTCTTAGAATTGCTTTGGCTATTCAGGCTCTTTTTTGTGTTCTATATTGTATTAGGGTTATCCAGAGGGACAGAACTAACAGGATATATGTTTATATGAAAGGGAGTTTATTAAGGAGAACTGGCTCGCACAATCATAGGGTGAAGTCCCACAATAGGCTGTCTGCACGCTGTGGAAGAAAGAAAGTAGTAGTGGCTCGGTCCGAGTCCAAAAGCTTCAAAAGCAGGAAAGTTGACAGTGTAGTCTTCAGTGTGTGGCTGAAGGCCTGAGAGTTCCCGGCAAACCACTGGTGGAAGTCCAAGATTCTAAAGGCCAAAAACCCTGGAGTCTGGTGTCCAAGGGTGGCAGGAATGGACTGAAGCATCCAGAAAGGAAGAAAGATGAACCCAGAAGACTCAGCAAGCCAGCTCATCCCACCTTCTTCCATCTGCTTTGTTCTATCCACACTGGCAACCAATTGAATGGTGCCCACCCACAAGGAGGGTAGATCTTCCTCTCTCAATCCACTGACTCAAAAGTCAGTCTCCTCTGGTAACACCCTCACAGACACACCCAGAAACTATACTTTATCAGCTATCAAGGTATCCTTCAATCTTGTCAAATTGGCACTTAATATTAACCATCACAAACATGAATGTTAGAATAGATAGTTCTAGTTCTGTGAAGAATGACATTGGCAGCTTGATATAAATAGTGTTGAATCTATAAATTACTTTGGGCAATATGACCATTTAACCGTATTTATTATTCCAATATATGAGTACAGAATATTTTTTTCCATTTATTTGTATTGTATCTGATTTCTTTTAGCAAAGTTTGTATTTATCTTTGTGGAGATATTTCACCTCTTTGTTTAGCTATGTTCCCAGGTATTTCATATTCTTTGTGGCTATTGTAAATGGTTTTGTGTCCCCAATTTGACTCTCAGCTTCGACATTATTAATGTATAGAAATGATATTGATTTTTGTACATTGATTTTGTATCCTGAAACTTTACTAAAATCATTTATCAGTTCTAGTAGCTGTTTGGAGTATTTAGGATTTTCTACATATAGAATCATATTGTTAGGGAAGTGAGATATTTGACATATTCTTTTCTTATTTGTATGCCATCTTTTTCTTTCTCTTGCCTGAATTTCCTGGCTAGGACCTTCAGTGCAATGTTAAATAGGAGTAGTGAGAGTGGACATCCTTGTCTTGTACTAGCCCTCAAGCGGAATGATTCCAACTTTTGTCCATTTGTTATAATGTTGGCTGTGGGTTTGTGATAGATGGCTCATTATTTCGAGGTATGTTCCTTCAATGCCTACACTGTTGAGAGTTTTTATTATGAAGGGATGGTGGATTTTATCAAAAATGTTTTCCATATCTATTGAGATGATCATATCGTTTTTGTTTTTTTATTCTGTTTATGTGGTGAATTACATTTATTGATCTGTTAAGTCGGCATATCCTTGCATCCCAGGAATAAAGCTTACTTGATTATGATGTGTTATGTTTATCATATAAATCTGGATTTCATTAGCTAGTATTTTGTTGAGTATTTTTGCATTTAGGTTAATCAGGGGAATTGACCTGAAGTTCTCCTTTTTTGCTGTGTCTCTACCAGATTTGGGTATTAGATTGATGCTGGCTCCATAGAGTGAGCTAGGGAGGAGTATCTCCTCAATTTTTTAGAATAGTTTCAGTAGGAATTTAGTACAACTTGTAGAATTCATCTGTGCATCCATCTGGTCCAGAGCTTTTTTTGTATGGTAGGGATATATATATATCCCATATATATATATGTATATATGTATGCATATATATATAATATATACATGCTGGCTCCATAGAGTGAGCTAGGGAGGAGGATCTCCTCAATTTTTTAGAATAGTTTCAGTAGGAATTTAGTACAACTTGTAGAATTCATCTGTGCATCCATCTGGTCCAGAGCTTTTTTTGTATG
>NW_012116155.1:29249-58944 GCF_000951035.1 Colobus angolensis palliatus | reverse complement strand
TATGTGGTTGATTTTAGAATATGTTGTATGTGCAGGTAAGAAGAATATATATTCTGTTTGTTGGGTGGAGCTTTCTGTAGATGTCTATTAAGTCCAATTTGCCAAGTGCCTAGTTTATGTCCACAATTATTTTGTTAGTTTTCTGCCTTGATGATCTGTCTAATGCTGTCAATGAGAAGATGAAGTCTCCCACTGTTATTGTATGGTTCTCTGTGTCTTTTTGTAGGCCCAGAAGAACTTGTCATGGGGTGTGTATATATTTAGAATAGTTATGTCTCTTGTTGGGCTATTATTAAGTAATGTCATTCTTTGTCCTTCTTCATATTTATTGGTTTAAAGTGTATTTTATCTGATATAAGAATAACAACTCCTGCTCTTTGTTGTTTTTTATTTGCATGGTAGATTTTCCTGTATCCCAGTACTTTGAGCTTATCTGTGTCATTCCATGTGAGATTGGTCTTTTTAAGGTAACACATGGTTGAGCCTTGTCTTTTTATCCTGCTGACCACTCTAAGCCTTTTAAGTGGGGTGTTTAGTCCATTTATATTCAGGGTTAGAATTGCTATGTGAGATTTTTTTCTTGATATTGTTAGCTGGTTGTTATGTAGAATTGACTGTATCGTGACTTTATATTTCCTTTGGGAAATGTGCTTAAGTATGCTTTTGTGTTAGCAGTTGGTGGTCTTTCAGTTCCATGTTTAGCACTCCCTTAAGTACCTCTTGTAAGGCTGGTCTAATTGAAATCATTTTCTTGTGCATTTTCTTGTCTGAGAAAGATTTTAATTCTCCTTCATTAATGAAGTTTAGTTTGGCAGGATATGAAATTCTTGGCTAGAATTTTTCTTTAAATATGATGAAAATATACTCCCAATCTCTAATGGTTTATAAAGTTTCTGCTGAGAGGTCTGCTGCTAGCCCGATGGCATTCCCTCTGTACATGACTTGCCCCTTCTCTCTAGCTGCCTTTAATTTTATTCTTTTAAGTTTATGTTTTTGCATTGTCCTTGGTGAATGTGATGACTACATGCATTGGAATTATCATCTTGCATAGTATCTAGCCAGGGTTCTGTCTATTGCTTAGGTTTGTTTGTCAATCACTGTAGCAAGATTGGAGACATTTTTATGGACTATATTTTCAAACTTAATTTCAATATTGTTTATTCTCCTCAGGAATGCCAATGAGTCCTAGATTTGAACTCTTTACATAGTCTCATATTTCTCAGAGGTTTTGTTCATATTTCTTAATTCTTTGTTCTTGATTTTTGTCTGATTGAGGTAATTCAAAGCACTTGTCTTCAAGTTCATAGTTTCTCTCTTTGTTTTGGTATATTCTGCTGTTAGTAGCTCTAATTGTATCATGAAATTATTTTAGTATACTTTTTAACTCTAGAAGATCAGTTCAGCTCTTTTTTAAAGTGGCTATTTTTTTCTTTCAGCTCTTGGCATTTTCCTGGATATCTTGAATTGGGTTTCAACTTTTTCCTGAGTCTCAATGAACTTCCTTGCCATCTAGATTCTGAATTTAATGTCTGTCACTTCAGTCACTTCTTCCTGGTTAAGAACCATTGCTAGGGAGCTAGTTAACTCATTTGGAGATAAAAGAACACTGTTTTTATTTCTTTATTTATTTTTATTACCAGAGTTCTTGTGCTGATTCTTCCTCATCTGAGAGAACTGGTGTTTTTATAACTATGCTGTACCTTAAGTATAGACACTTGGCTTTGTTTCTGGATTTTTCAGAGAGCCAAGACTTTGTGCAGGGTCTTTATTCGTGTTTGAATCCTTGCCATTGGTTGCACAGGGGAATATATTAGCAAAGCGACTTTGGGGTTGTAGTTTGGACTTTTATCCATTAAATGACACTTAAGAATAATGGATAGTAGATAGTTCTTAGCCACATAGCTCCTTTGTATTTCTGGTGTTTGCGGGTGTGCTCTGGAGTGCAGCAGAGAAAGTGGTGATGCGCCTCACCATGTTCACTCTTGGGCCTTAAAGGAGCCCCCTCCAATCACTGGCACTGCACTTCTATGTCCTTTGTTAGGTGTTCCAGGCTATGGAGCTCCCTCGACAAGCCACCGCAGGGAGATAAGCCATACCTTTTCTGGGTCAGTCCTGTGGAGGGAGACAATCCGGGTTCCTGGAGCAGCCTGTGGACCCATGAGCCTCATCCATCTCAGTGCACTGAGAGTGTGGGCTCCTCTCCCATTTGAATGTTCGAGTGCTGACCACAGATGTCAGCGCTGCAGCCCTGGGACGAGCTCAGACTTTTTGTTCCCCACCACCACAAAGTCTGAGGCAACAGGGCAGTGACCTCAGCAGTTGCAATGGCAGGGGGCCTGTGAGTTTTCTCTGGGAGTTCTGCGCCATAGAAAGAGATTCATGGCTGATCAAAGTTTGATCAGCTGGGATACGAAAATTACGCTGCGGGCCTAAGCCATGGGGCCCTAACTGGTGAAGAACAGGGAGTCTGGGAACTCATGGGGAGAGCAGTCTGTCCTCCTCTCCTTCGGACAGTGAAAGCACACTATAGGAGCACAAAAACAATAGGGTGTTTGTTTCCTCTCTAGCTGGGGGAAGCAACAATGAGTACCACTGTGGCAGCAATGACAGACGATCCTTTAGTTGTCTTTGGGAGCTCCATCCCAGAAAAATGCAGGACTGCTACTGATTTAAGTAATCAAGTGTGGTGGGGCAGTTGTACTGGGGGCCTAGGCGAGGAGGCCCTGCCTGAAGAGAGATAGAGGAGGAGCAAACTGTAGTCCATCTGCTTCTCATTACCATAGATATAGCCCCTATCCAGAGGTGCACACGAGAGCCTGGGCACCCTTGTTGGCAGAGCTATTGCTGTTGGCACCAGGATACTTAGATATCCAAAGCCAATGGGGCTCCATGGAAGCTTGAGCAGTGGCTCTGTCCAGACTCCAGGCAGCCCTCCATGTGGTTCTAGAGACCAAGGGGTTCATGAAGGATCTTCTGAGCAAGGATTACAAAGTTCCTTGGCAGAAGTGTGAGTCCCCAGGGACCCTCACTCACTCACCCCTTCCCTACAGCAGGGAGCTCCCCCAGGCTCTGTGCCAACACTTGTGGGCAGTTCTCCTGCCTTTCTCTTTGCTGCTCTCTGTGGGTCACTATTGCTTCCTTGATGAATTCCCACACAGCCTCCTGGGTGATCCACTTGAAAAATTAGTGCTTATTTGTCATTCTGTCTCGTCTCTTTATAAGAATGGCATGCACTAGCTGCTTCTAATCAACCACCTTAGCATTTCTCTTCACTGGATATATTTGAAATATTATTTAACAGGCAGAATTATAGGCCTTGTTGGATTTAATATGTGGAATAATAAACTCATAAATGTTTAATGTAATTTTCTTCACTCTTATGACATTCTTTGAAATGCATATTTCATTATCAGGTCATGAGAATAAATACCAGAAGAAAAATTTATGGTTTTAAGTGTCATATCAATGTAAGCAGGATGGGAAAGTACAATCCAGCATGGATTTTCAAAGCTGAATAATAGTCCTCCTTCAAAGGGCATGTTTTTCTTTTTAACATCTGAAGAATGAGCTTGACCTAAATCACCAATGTGGAACTCCAGAGAATAATTTAAATATGAAGAAAATTTGATTAAACAAAAAGATTTTGTGTTTATTTCATAACAGACGTACAGGGAAACATTTTAATTAAGCTGCTTATTTTCACTTTGTGATTTCTCTTTCTTCCCTAGTCATCAAATAATTTTACTGATGCTTCATCTGTTCTGTTCATTTGATTTTTCCCCACACATGGTAAAGCAGGTGTTTATGCTTTCTTTGTCCCAATTTTTTTTCAGGTGACTGGATTCACAAGGAGTGCATTTGTTTTTGCTATGCCCAAGGCCCTCTTTTCTTACATAGTTTGATAAATCTTGGTTGATGCCTACCAGATGCTTGATTATATATTATCTTCCTTTTTATATGACTTTCTTATTTGTAAAATGATTGTTATTAAAAATGCATCTGCAAGACAAATAGTTTGTTGTCCTGAATAATATTGAGACCCTGCATTTCATAAGTCTGAGAAAAGTCATTTTTAAACAAAGGCAGGTCACAAAATAAGAATTCAGAAGGCACTTTTTGAACCAGTAATACCCATCACTCTGATATTCAAGTTTTGGGGGACTAAATAGAGAAAACAAGAACAGTATTCCTTACTTTAAAGACCTGATTGACAATTAAATAATGTGATATGAATAATATGAAAGGGCACCTCAAACTGTATTTTACAGGTGCCTCCAAATATGTACAGTGTCCTCATGCTGTCCTTGGAAGTGTTATAGCACACTAAGATATATGAAGTGACAGTATCATGTTTATTGAAGAATCTACATAATATTGAGCAGGATTAAAAGTAAGTTGCTAAACTACATTTTCACAAGAATTGTTTTATTGCACACTGCAGGAAGTATTACGGCATCTAGCTTAACTTCACTCTTCTAATAGAATGGGGCTTTTTATTCAATTCTATATCCCCTTTTCTTATCAAGTAGAAAAAAGCTGACACTTTGAGTACAAAGCTGCTCAAGCAGTTATCATGCACAGAGTTTTGTGCTTAGAGTAGCACTTTTCAATCAGGAATGAATATCAGAGTTACCTAGTAAGCTACTCAGGCTGCACATACCATGGACTCATCACAAAGAATGTAGTGACAAAGAGGATAGTTTAATTATTAAGAATATATTTTCTCAAACGAGTTCACCTAGTTTGAATCCTGGCTTTCTCGTGATTGACCCACTACTTATACTCATGATATCTTGATTACTTAACACAAAATGAATATGATTGTGGCATCTATAGCACTAGATTGGCTGTTTTATTTCTTGCTATAAATAAAGGTACATTTCAATTAAACTTTTTTTAATAAAGTCATTCTGGGGACATTGCTTAGAAGAAAAAATGTATATTGGCTCCTTGTATTAGTATTCGTTTGTTATTGTGACAAATATCACAAAGCTAAGCAACGCAAATGTCTTCGTAAGTTGTAGGTCAGAGTATGAGAAAGGTCTTAAGGGGCAAATATGAAGGTGTTTTCAGGTCTGTGTTTCTTTCTGGGGTCTCTAAACAAATTTTGTTTCCTTGTGTTTTCAAGCTTCTAAAGGTTCAGTTCTTTCATCTCCAAAGCCAGTAATATTGCCTATCTCTGTCCCTTTTTGTCATATTCCCTTGTCTCTCTGATTTTCTTTCACTTTAAGGCACTTTGTACTTTGTGATTGCACTGCGTTCACCTAGATAATCCAGGATAATCTTTTTTCCCTATTTTTAAATCTGCTGATTAGGAACGTACTTTTCTAACAGCAACCAGAATCCCCCTTTGCCATGTAAAATATCATATTCATCACCTCTAAATATCAGCATGTGAGCATTTTGGAAGAACAATTATTTTGCTGCCTTTTCTTTTCTTTTTCTTTTTCTTTTTTTTTTTTTTGAAGAAGTCTCGCTCTGTTGCCAAGGCTGGAGTGCAGTGGCACAATCTCGGCTCACTGCAAGCTCCACTTCCCAGGTTCATGCCATTCTCCTCCCTCAGCCTTCTGAGTAGCTGGGACTAGAGGCACTCACCACCACGCCGGCTAATTTGTTTGTATTTTTAGTAGAGACAGGGTTTCACCATGTTAGTCAGGATGGTCTCGATCTCCTGACCTCGTGATCCGCCCGCCTCAGCCTCCCAAAGTGCTGGGATTACAGGCGTGAGCCACTGTGCCTGGCCGCCTACTTCATTTTTTAAGAAATGGCAGGTCTTGGCATCCTAGGCAAACTCTCAACATTTAGAGGGCATTGTGAATTCCTTTGGCAGATTACACTATTGCAAAAACTGGCATTTTGTGAGGAATGTGAGTGGAGAGCTGTGGCGAACAAAGTAGTCCTCACTCAGAGTATGGCTAAGACTCCTGCAGTGGTTACACTATATGAAAGTTTTCCTTAAAATTGTATTATCTTGGCTGGGGATGGTGGCTCACGCCTATGATCCTAGCACTTTGGGAGGCCAAGCTGGGTGGATCACCTGAGGTCAGGAGTTTGAGACCAGCCTGACCAACATGGTGAGACCCTTCTTTACTAAAAATACAAAAATTAGCCAGCTGTGGTAGCGGGTGCCTGTAATCCCAAGTACTGAGGAGGCTGAAGTAGGAGAATCACTTGACCCAGGAGGCAGATGTTGCAGTGAGCCAAGATTGTGCCACTGCACTCTAGTCTGAATGACAGAACAAGACTACAAAAAGAAAAAAGTCTTATGTGCTTCAGAAAGATTCTTACAATGTGCACACAGTAACTTCAGAATGTATTACTCTTAAGTATGCATAATAAATTGCATGAAATTCTCATCACAGAGTTCTTGTATTTTGTTCATCTCATATAATTAGAATTTAAATCATGTTTTAGGGTATTGGAAGAAGATAGATAGATGATAGATATATAGATAGATAGATAGATAGATAGATAGATAGATAGATAGATAGATAGATAGATAGAAAGAATCTGCAGGTATAATATTAATTCCTGATCACAAAACAAATTCCAATATTCAGCTTAGACAAAAACATGTATTCATTAATTTTTGTAGAATTTGAAAGAGGCAGTGTGTGATAATTAACCTACACAGTAATCAGAACTGCATGATAAATATGACAACCAGAAGAAAATCATAAAGGAATTGAGATATTGACTTCATTATTAACTACAATGCAAATGAATTTATTCTTTGCAGAAAATGAGACTGAATCCCAGGTAGAGATATTCCTCTCCCTTCTACTCCATACTAATATCTTGGTCAATTTTAATATAATGACTTATTCCATTGTTTAGTTTTACATACGTTTGTTCTCTTCAACTTCAAGGACTTTCACTTTGACCTCACTTCAGGAAATGGCTACTATAGCCATACTTAAAACACATAGCTCACAATATATCAAAAAGTTACCTCAGAATGAATTAAAACCTAAATGTAAGAGCTAAAACCATAAGAATCTTAGAAGAAAACAAAAGTGTTAATAACATATTTTAATTGAACATTTTTGTAATTATAGTAAATAAAAATAGAATAAATGCTTCTGTTTATTGAAAAAGCACTATGGATGGTATCTTGTCTCTGCAATGCTGAAACCCTAACCCCCAGTGTGACTATTTGGAGACAGGACTTTTAGCAGTTAATTAAGATTAAATGGATGGAAGGAACCAAGATGGCCAATTTAACACAGCCAGGAAGAGCTTCACCCACTGAGACAACATATCATTAAGGAGATGGGCACACTCTGAACACATCTTTGGAAAGAAGACATTGAGAGTGGACAGAAGGAAGATACCCTGGGCTGAAAGAGAAGGAAGCTGGAAACCCCGCACAGGATTGCCAACTAGCAGGAACAGTTGCAGTTGATCAGGCCATGGGCGCCCATCCCCTAAGGCTTACTATACTCCTCTAGAAAACTAGGGTTTGTTGATTGCCAGACCTGGACAGAGTAGGGCTATATAGCCTGTTAGATGGGGCAAGTCTGATCTGAGCAATCCCTGTCTGCTGGTCTATCTCTGGGTCCCTGCCTGGCCGTATTCACTTGCAATGAAACCTCAGGTGCCTCAGAGAGGAGCTTGCTGGTAGCCACCCTCATACCTCTCTTGCCAGCAGACCCTGCTTAACAGTCTGAGAGTTTTTGCAGGCAGGTGTCTGCTAGTGGGCACTTGCCCTCAGCTGGTCCCTGCTGCTTTACTGGTGCACACACACACTAAACCCATTGCTGTCCCACTACTGAAGTGCAAGCACACGTGGGACCCACCATCACCCCGCTGGTGGTGCACACCTGCAGAGGGACCCATGCCATTCTGCCAGTGCTGCACTGAGGCACTTTTGCTAACAGCCTCCCATCATAGTGTTGTTGTCAGTGGTCTGGGAACACCTCAGCTCCTCCAGAGCAGTATGTATTTAATCTTGAGGGGCCAGGGGAAAAAACAAAAAACAAACAAAAAAAAAACTGCAGGCCTGGTCACAGCCTCTTAGGGATAGATCAGGAAGCCAAGGAATGCTGAGTTGAGCTTTGGTCCCTGAAATCACTCAGAAACAAAGCCAGTTGAAAACCCAACTTTTACCATAGTCAAACTCTCAAGGGCATCAAAGAATATAAAAGTGAAAAGGTCCCTTTATAGGACAGCAACTTCAAACATTAAAGGAACATCAGCCCACACACATGAGAAAGGATCAGTGCAAGAACTCTGGCAAATCAGAAAAGCCAGAGTGTCTTCTTACCTACAAATGACCACAGTAACTCCTCAGAAATGGTTCTTAACCAAACCAAAATGGTTGAAATAACAGACATAAAATTCAGAATCTGGATGTCCTTGAATATCATTAAGATATAGGAGAAAGCTAAAATCCAATCTAAGGAGTATAAGCAATCCAATAAAATTACATAAGAGTAGAAAACTAAAATAGCCATTTTAAGAAAGAACCAAACTCATTTCCTAGAACTGAATAACTCACCACAAAAATTTATTAATAGAATTGTAAATTTCAACAGAAGAATAGATCAAGCAGAAAAAGAGCCTCAAAGCTCAAATACTGGTTCTCAAATCAACTTATTCAGAAAAAAAATTTTAAAAAGCATCTAAAGCGTGAACAAAACCTCCTTGAAATATCTGACTATGTAAAGAGACCAAACCTACAACTCACTGGCACCCTAGAAAGAGAGAGAAAGAGCAAGTAACTTGGAAAACATATCTGAAAATTTATCCACAAAAATTTCCTCAATCTCACCAGAGAGGTCAACATGCAAATTCAGAAAATTCAGAGAACTACTGCAAGATACTGTACAAAATGATCATCCTCATGACACATTGTCATCATATTCTCCAAGGTCAACACACACAAAAAAAATTAATGGCAGCTAGACAGATATGAAAGGTTACTTACAAAAAAAAATGGCAGCTAGACAGGTATGGAAGGTTACTTATAAAGGGAACTCCATCAAGCTAATAGCTGGCCTTTCAGAAACAAACCTTACAAGCCAGAAGAGTTTGGGGGCCTATACTCACCGTTGTTTAAGAAAAGAAATTCCAACCCAGAATTTCATATCCATCCAAACTAGGCTTCATTAGTGAAGGAGAAATATAATCCTTTTCAGAAAAGTAAAAGTTAAGGTAATTTGTTACCACCACACCTGTGTGTGGTCATAATAAAAGACCTGCCACCACAAAAACACACTTAAGTATATAGCCCTCTGACATTATAAAGCAAACATACAATCATGCTTACATAACAACCAGCTAACAACATGATGACAGTGTCAAATCATCCCATATCAGTATTAACTTTGAATGAACCAGGCTAAATTCCCCACTTAAAAGGCACAGAATGGCAAGTTGAATAAAGCAGCAAGACCCAATTTTATGCTGTCTCCAAACACCCATTTCACATGCAGTGACACACACAGGCTTAAAGTAAATGGATGGAGATATATCAAGCAAATGGAAAATGTAAAAGAGCAGAGATTGCTGTTTTTATTTCAGACAAAAAATCCTTTAAATCAACAGCAATTTAAAAAGACAAGGATATTACACAATGATAAAGGATTTACTTCAACAAGACTTAACTGTCTTAGGTATATATGCATCCAACATAGGAAAACCCAGATTCATAAAACAAATTCTTAGAAACATATGAAAAAGACTTATATAATCACACAAGTATAGTGGGAATCTTCAACACCACACCAACAGTATCAGATACGTCATTAAGGCAGAACACTAACAAAGACATTTGGCACCTAAACTTGGCACTTTATCAAATGGACCTAACAGACATCTAAACCTCTATTAGTCCATTCTCACAGTCCTATAAATAAATAATATGAGACAGGGTAATTTGTAAAGAAAAGAGGTTTAGTTGCCTCATAGTTTGGCAGGCTGTACAGGATGCATGGCAGTATCTGCTTCTGGGGAGGCTTCAGGGAGCTTTTACTCATAGTGGAATGCAAAGCAGCAGCAGGTGTCTTACATGGCAGGAGCAGGACCAAGAGAGAGAAAGAGGTGCTACACACTTTTAAACAACCAAATATCGTAACTCACTCACTCACTATCATGAGAACAGCACCAAGGGGATGGTGCCAACCCATTAATGAGAAACCACCCCCATAATCCAATCACCACCCACAGGGCCGCATCTCCCACATTGGGGATTACAATTCAATATGAGGGGGACACAGATTCAAACCATATCAATGCCACACAATATTTTTTCTCATCTGCACATGGCATATACCCTAAGATTGACCACACGTGCAGTCATAAAGCAATTTTCAACAAATTCGAACAAACTGCAATCATATCAACCCACAGTCCCAGAACACAGCGCAGTAAAAACAGAAATCAGTACCAAGAAGATGTCTCAAAAACATACAATTACATGAAAATTAAACAACCTGCTCCTGAATCACTTTTGGACAAAGAATGAAATTGAAGAAGTCAAAAAATATTTTGAAAAAAATGAAAATAAAGATACAGCATACTAGAAACTCTGGGACATGGCTAAAGCAGTGTTAAAAGGAAGTTTATAGTGCTAAATGCTTATATCAAGAAATTAGAAATACTGCAAAATAACAACAGAACGTTATACCTAGACAAACTAGAAAAGCAAGAGTAAATCAACCCCAAAACTAATAGAACAAAAGAAGTAACCAAAATCAAAGCTGAAATGAGTGAAATAGAGACAAGAAAATCCATAGAAAAGATCAGTGAAAGTTCATGTTTTGAAATAAGAAATGAGATATATAGACTGCTATTCAGGCTATTAAAGAGAGAAGATTCAAATAAACACATTAAGAAATGACAAAGGTAACATTACCACTGACCTCACAGAAATATAAAACACCATAAAAGCTGTTAAGAAAACCCCTTGGTCTCTTTCCAAAGGCTCCTAGACCTGATAAACGACTTCAATAAAATGTCAGAATATAAAATCGATGTGCACAAATCAGTAGCATTTCTAAATACCAGTAACATCTGAGCTGAGAGGCAAGTCAAGAACACAATTCCATATGCAATAACCACAAAAATAAGAAAACACGTAGTAGTACACCTAACCAAGGATTTGGAAGATCTCTGGAATAAGAATTACAAAACACTGCTGAAAGAAATCAAGATGATACAGCAAGATGAAAAAATATTCTATGCTCATGCTTAGGAAGAACTAATATTGTGAAAAAATGGTCACACAGACCAAAGCAATTTACAGATTCAGTATCATTCCTGTCAAATTACCAACGTCATTCTTCGAAGAATTAGAAAATCACATTCTAAAATTCATATGGAACCTGAATTTTAGGGTTCCTCAAAACAGCCTGAATACCCAAAGCAATCCCAAACAAAGAGAAGTAAACTGAAAGCATTGCATTACCCAACTTCAAGCTATACTGCAAGGCTACAGTCTCCAAAACAGCATGGTACTGCTATGTAAACAGACACATAGACAGCTTAGAGAAACCAGAAATAAAGCCACGTGCTTCTAATTATCTGATCATTGATAAAGTTGACAATATCAAGCAAGGGAGAAAAGATTTCCTATTCAATAAATGGTGCTGGAATAAGTGGCTAGCCATATGCGGAAGACTGAAGCTGAATGCCTTCCTTTCACTATATGAAAACATCAATACATGATGAGTTTAAGATTAAGTGTAAAATCTAAAACTGTAAAAACCCTAGAAGAAGCCATAGGAAATTCCATTCTGGTCATTGACCTTGGCAAAGATTTCATGATGAAGATTTCAAAAGCAATTGCAACAAAAACAAAAATGGACAAATAGTATCTCGTAAAACTACAGAGCTTCTGCACAAAGAAACTATCAACAGAGTAAACAGACAACCTACAGAGAGGGGGAAAATATTTGTAAACCATACATCCAACAGGTTATAATACCTACTATATATAAGGAACTTAAATCACCAAGAGAAAAACCAAAAAAGAGGAAAAAAAAAAAGAAAAAACATTTAAAAATGGGCTTGAACAGACACTTCTTAAAAGAACATACAAGCAGCCAAAAAGCCCATGGGAAAAAAATCACTAATTATTAGAGAAATGTAAATCAAAACTGCAATATGATACCATGTCACACCAGTCAGAATAGCTATTGTAAAAAGTCAAAAAATAGTATAGCAGATGTTGGTAAGGATGCAGAGACAAGGGTATGCTTATAAACTACTGTTTGGAATGAAAATTAGTTCAGCCATTGTGAAAAGTATTTTGAAAATTTCTCAAAGAACATAAACAGAACTAACAATCTGATTGTAATGACCCAACCATCTCATTACTAGGTATTTACCCAAAGGAACATAAATTGTTCTACCATTTATGTATTATAAAATTTTCTGAATTTGTCTGTCATAATAATACAGAAATAAGAGAATAAGACAGGTAAAAATATAGAAAGTATATCTACGTGTATAAATATAGAAGCTCTCAAATCATATTTTAAATAAAAATGCATATGAGAATAATTTTCTTCTGTTTAAAATAGGGATGTGTATATATACATATACTTGCATTTGTAAGTATAATATATTTCTTTAAAAAATTCATCTTTCAAAAAGATGAAGGTAAATAAAACCAAAAGTAAAGCAACTACACACAGGCAAACTTGTGTTTTCAGTTATTTCACTTCTTGTTACGGCTTCTGTGGCTTGATTTTGGTTTCTCATTATCTTCTGCCTACGTTATTATATGCTTCATTGTGTAACATGTTATAACAATATTACTCTAATCATCTCATTAAATCTAACTTCACTCTTCCCATATTTATGACACTGCTAACACTGATATACCAACGAAAACAGTAAGAAGAATGACTCGTACTTTTATTAGCTTTTCTATATGACAGACTTTAAGTGATTTTGATATATTAATTCGATTCTCACAACTCAATGATTTGGGCAATATTTTATTCACCATTTATAGACGTTAAAATTGACGCACACAAAAATTATATAAAGTAAGGTCTGATAACTTGTTATTGGCAAACGTGGTTTCCAAATCCTGGCAGTGTGGATTCAGAGACCATACTTTTCACCACTCCATCAAGGATTATGCCACCAAACTGCTGAAAATCCTATTATAGTTTCCAATATTCACAATATAACATTCTTAAGCATGAAATACAATGTTTTTCACATCATGGCCCATGCCTATCTCATAGAGCTAATTATCCATCAAAGCAGGAAAACACTTCCCTCACTTCAGTTGTGTTTCAATGATAATACACAGCTTCTTTATCACTCCAGATTCTCTTTTTAACTGTACCTTTACCAACAAGGCACATTCTATAAAGAATATCCAGGCTAAAATAATCTCCTTAAATAATATTTCCCCTGTGAAATACTGTTAGTCTTTTAAAATGCTATTTTGATAATCTTTTACATTAGTATTTCATAATTCTGTCATTAGGTATTATGATTTGTTTGCATAATAATTTCAACTAACAAATTATTTAAAAGGATTATTTCTTTTTAATTTGTTTCTGTATCTTGATTATTTAATATGAAGCCATGCCTATAGTAGGCATATCATAAATGCTTTATTGTACTAAAAATAAGCACACCAGGAATTTTTAGAATTGCTTTCTTACCCTCAATATTAAGGTACTGCTTTAATATTTGTATCTGATTAAATGTGGACTGCTCTATAGGAAAATAGGTTGATTGCAAGAATAAATTCATTGTATTGATTCTCTTATCTATTCATACTTTTATAATATTTATGAAATATTTACATTGTTCAACCTAAAGTGACATAGAATTAAAAAGTTTTAGAATAAATTCAATTAATATAACAGAAAACAATATCGGCTCTAAGAAATATCCAGTTTAAATTTTATGAAGCTTTGAATAAGATAGTGTTTTTATTTAGCAAGTAGAAATGAGATAACTTCTTAAGTATGGTTTATTCTACAAAATGTTCTAAAGGTCCAGTCCAATGCTTAGGGCATAATATGTTCCCAATCATTGTGAGTAAGTTATTTAGAGACGTGGTTATATGGAACAACATTTCATTCAAAGAGAGAAAAGCATTAAAATAAAAACCTTCAGATGTAAAACTATTGAGGTATGAATGGAAAACAAAGCTTTATTTATTGTAAGTGTGCATATGATGGGGGTAGGGTAGGAAAGATAATGTAATGAGTGACAATAGGCAAAATACAATAGGAAGGGAATATACCTAGAAGAGCTACTTATTTTCTGTTGATGTATACAAGTGAGAAAATAAAAAATCTAATTTTCAATCCTTGTTTTGCTTATAATATTTTCCATCACTATTTTCCCATTACACTCTAATATTTTGAGAATTAATAAGTAATCTTTAAAGGCTTCCCCTATCCCAGTTGTCTAATTGCCATTAAAGATGCTTAACAGTCATAGCAGGGACATGAATAAATACTTTCAGGCTCAAACACACACCTGTGCACAACATGCACACACACACACCCCCATATATTGCCGCACTAAAATATCTTATTTCTAAAAAATAAATAGCAAAAGAGACATTAAAATCTTGGCCCCCTTTTACACTCAAATATTACTATTTGTGATCTCTAAATAAGATTTTAGGAAGACTTTTGATCCTCAAGTCACTGCTGTACTCGTCTCCTCTTATATCCGAAATATGAAGACCACAGAGCTTTGCTAAGGAGGAGCACAGGAAGAGATTGTATTTTTGGCCTGTGACATGACAGGACAGCAAGGGCACTTGTGACATCAGGAAGCCATGGGAGATTCTGAGCGCCTGTCTCCTCTGTGACCTCCTGTGAGTTTTGAAAATGCTGGAGCAAAAATTCCTGGCAGTAAGCATTAACCTGGCCCTTTTTCCTTAGGTATGCTGTCAATTCTGCTAGTTCTTTAAGTTTTCTTCCTGACTTCTACAGCCTCATTCCTGAAGGTCTTTTAGACCTTCTTTTAGAACTTGAGCTATTGTCAAGACGTTTTCTGAAATTCTTGGTGGCATATGAATAGTACTAAACATAATGACTGTAGCTATTTGAGTTAAAGAACCACTGCAGGGAAAGTTCACATAAATTCTCTCTTCTAAGCTGCCTTCTATAAATTATTTGAATAACAGTACATGGCTCATATATAGCTATCATGAATTGAACAAGTTTAAAAGGAGCCAGATGCTGTACAGAGTCACTTACTAATCAGGAAATTGCTGAAACATTGCTATTACGGACCCTCTACTAATTGAAGGAAATGAGGCTTAGAAAGGTTAAATAACTTGTTCAAGTTCACTCAGTTAAAATAAAAAAAAAAAAAAAAAAACACTGAGACTATTATGGAAAATTCATTGTGTAAGGATAATGCTATCACAATAATACAATTTTTATGATATTTATATAATTATTATTTTCCTCCAACTAAGATTTTATCAGCCTCATGATCATGACTTCAGTAATGAGATTTGGTAGAAAGAAAAAAAATATAGGAGTCTTTCTGGTTTTGGTCTTGAAGTCCTGAAGCCTTAAGAAACTCTAGGTAAGAGAGAGATTTGGGAGAAACATAAGAAGTGAAAATAGGACTCCTCCTATATGTGCTGCCGAAGCGAGCTCGGACTCCTCCTTCTAATGCCCACGTCCTTAAAATGAAAGACTGCACAGGGCTACAGAGAAGGGAAAAGAGATGGAAAGAGACAAGTCCTATCTGCTTTTTCCTAAATACGGCCCAAGGAGGCAGCAACACTTTGTGATGGAATGACTGACACGAAAAGTGTGTGGACATAGATAGTTTCGAACAGCCTCACAGATATTATATTTATCATTTTGGATAGCAAATTAGACTTTCAGTAATGATGGTACCAAAATCACTCGTGCCTTGTTGAGGAAGTTCACGTTTGAAACTCTGTTTGGGTTACATTCCTGCCAGCTGGCTGTTTTGCTCATGAGAAAATTAAGTCCTGCGCTGAGTGGAGAAGAACATTCACAAGTATATGAAAATTGGGTTAGCTTGTCCACTGGGTTAGTAAGGACACTTTTATCATGGAAAATGATCTTGTGTTCATTCAGAAAATGCATTAAAAAAGATAACCTAACTTAAACAGGTAAAATATTTTAAAATACTCACTGAAAAAGAGGTTTCCAAATTAGTGATAAATATAAGAAAAAGTGTTCAATTTCATTAATCACCAGAGAATGCAAATTAAAATCAAACTGCTATACATATACCAATACAATCACACAAAAATGACTACATGAAAATTCCTACTATGAACATCAGAGTTGAACAGATGCAATGTTCAGAATTTTCATACATGGTTTGTGGGAATTTGAATTAGTATAACCAATGTATAAAATGGGTTTGTCAAAACTGCTCAAATATTCTCTACCATAGAATGGATTAATGGTATTCTCATATGAGGAAATACTATACTATACCGAGAGAGAATAATTTACAATATATACAACAATCTTGCTAAACTTCACAAACATAATATGTAGTGAAAGGAGACAAACTCAAAATAGTGTATATTATATAGTTACATTGGTAAAAAATACAAAATGGGCAAAACTATTATAAATTAGAATAACTAATTATAAGTTATAAGTGAGAAAATCAGTTAACACAGGGAGGGAGAAGTAATTGGAGGGGAGCATAAAGGGAGATCCTTAGGTTCAGTTAATACAATATTTTTAATAAAATTAAGTTCTGGTCATTAAAATGTATTGATGTATATACTTGGTATCATATTTATTATTTCATGTGTATTATGATTCTCTATACATTTAAAAACCCAATTCAGAGAGTATTTTTTCAGACAATGATGATATAAATATAAATTTTTTTTAGTTCTACATAGGAAAAAGGTAGACTTAGTTGAGAATTTTATCTCTTGTCCTCCTATAATTTCTCTCATGGACCCGTCGGGACAAGTATTCCATGTTCTTTGGACTTAATATGGAACTGGATTAGGTACTCAATAGAGTTCTACATAGCTATGGGTTTTAATCTTTCTCCAGAACAGAAATACCCACCTTCAGTCAAGTTGTTCTGGGTATCACAGATGATGGTGGTACCAAACCCTCTAGCGTAGGGACTGATGTCTTAGGTATGCTATGTTAATCATATATTCTTATTAGTTTGCCTATTGACTTTATCATTTGGAATCACTAATTCAACAAGTTAAAACCTGACTCTTCTATGTAATAAAAGAATTTTAGATATCTGATTCTTCTGCTAACTGTGATGAGTACCGTTACTACTTTCCTTTTGGTGGAAAACTGTAGCCACCTCTGCTTGGCAATCCTTAGCCCCTTCCAGTACAATTGAAAATTGGGAGCCCATGTTTTAATTGAAGATCTCCCCACCAGCATAGACAGTATGGTAAAAACAGCATAGGACTATTAAGATTCTGACACACAAACAATTCCTCCAAATTAGAATGAAGGACAAGTCTTTCAAATCTCTGTCTCTTTTTTTAAATGAGTCATGTTTAGAGGGAGCATAAGCACATGATGAATCCAAAACATTTCCATCTCCCAAGTTTTTAAAGTAGCTTTTACTATATTATGTAAACACATTTCTGTCCTGCAATATCTATGGTGCAGATTTAGATCTAACTTTGCTTTAGCTAAGCCAGAAAATAAAACTGCCGTTTGTCTACCAGAGCTAGAATGCTGCATACATAACGTTGTGTTAGGACATCTGTATCAATATATTCTCACTGAAGCAAAATTAAACTCAGTCTTCCTTGGTCCAGCACATTCGGATACTATTTGCAAGATTGTAGATACTACAGATGGACCAGTGCCTTTGGGGTACAATCTTTCACTTATCTACTGTAATTTTCATTTTAATACCCAGACTATGTTAGGCTCAAAGTCCAGCAATTGTGTGAGCAACAAGAGGTTGTAGAAATTGAAAAAAAAAATGTATATTGAATTTCTTTTTTTCATTCATATGTACTTTTTAATACTATAATTTTATTTATATTCTTTCTGCATGGGTATGATAGGCAAAGGGCTATGATTTTATCCATGGGAAGGTAAATCTTCAGTCCCATGGTGACTCCCAGGTGCAAGGTAAGCAGAAAAAAATGACTTTATCAAAGGATTTAAAACCATTGTGATCGTTTTCTAGGCCTAGAGACATGGCAGTTCTGAGTGAAATTGGGCTTTTCTGCAAAATGGAAGAAAAAGTGTAGGGTAATATAGGCAAACAATGAACAATGTCTGCAACATCATGGCATTTATATTTATCATGTTCATACAAGGGAGGGAGAAGGCAATATTGAGAAATCTTGTGTAGAATTAATTATTCACTTATGTATTTAATTTCCCATCAATCATAACCTTCATTTCTTCATTTGATATAATGGATTTCAGTGAGTATTACTATTATTATTATTTTTTTTTTTTGAGTCAGAGTCTCACTCTGTCGACAGGCTGAAGTGCAGTGGCATGATCTCGGCTCACTGCAACCTTGGCCTCCTGGGTTCAAGCAATTCTCCTGCCTCTGCCTCCTGGATAGCTGGAACTACAGGAATACACCACCACGCCCAGCTAATTTTTGTGCTTTTAGTAGAGACAGGGTTTCACCATGTTGGCCAGGATGGTCTTGAATGCTTGACCTTGTGATCTGCCCACCTCAGCCTCCCAAAGTACTGGGATTACAGGCGTGAGCCACCATGCCCAGTCGAGTGAGTATTAAAATATTTTCCATCTTCTTTGAAACTACTACCCATGTACATGTTGCCAAAATTATAATAACAGGATATTATTTTTCTGTCCTTTTTACTGCCAAGTTGAGTGTGAAGTTTGAGGATTGCATGATGTGAGTTGACAGATTCACTGATGGAGAATGTAGTTTGCTATGGAATCTGGGCTCTGTGATGTGCCTGATTTTTGAAATGCCGTGTACTAGGAATAACTTCACAAATCTGATGATGGAGTTTACCTATTCTCCACTTCAGTGCTATTCCCTAAAAGATGTAAAGCTTAGTGGCCATTTTTATCCCGGATGAGGTACAATGTAGGTATGCAGAAGGTTCTCAAAGGTTTGCCCTTGACTTATGTACTAGTTTCTATGTTGATGGGGGAAATGTGATGATTCTGTTGACTTACCTTCTTCCCCATTTTCTGCTTGTTTGAAACCACAGCTTTTCTATATGTTAACCTTATGGTTAACATACACTAGCATTTTTCTTCTTCTTTCCTTGGCAAGAAGTTTAGGCATAGGTTTATAAATATTTGTTAGTTTATAATATTCTTGCTCTTATTATTTCATTATTACTGTTATTATTTTGATTAGTTTTAGTTACTTTTTAATTACATTAAATATTCAGGGAAATAAATGCTGTCAACCTGCTATACAACATCATCTTTGCAAAACTGTCTTCTGATCAAATCATTTTTCTGTGTATTTTAATGAATAATAGATTAAGCAAAGTTGCAGATTTGTTGTTAAAATACTTTGAAATTCATCTCCTTGTATTCCTACTGACAACATTCTAAAAGACCCTTTAACTCAAAACAAGATATGTGCAATGACTTTCTGAGAGTGCTGCATGCTTTAAATTTTTTTCCATTATTCCTCAAGATCTGTAATAATTTTATTGCTCATCAACTTAAATTTTAGCTTGGAATTTATAGACTTCAATAGAACTTGCCTTCTCTTGCTTTATCTCCTGTTGCTTTTCCCTCCCAAGGAAGGCAAGAATATAGTAATTTGCATGTGAGTTCAGCACACTTGATAAGGGTACTTTAAGTGCTGTGATAAATCAGAACCTAGGTCATATGAACGAATAGCAATAATGAGCACTGAAATACAGTTATAACACATTCTGCTGAAGCACTAAGGGGATATATGCATACTGCCACACTTTTCACTACTGTTTGTATCTTAATTGTAAACTGCCTGTCATCCAAAGGTCTACTTGAGTTGTTTCACTCATGAAACCTATTTGAATTGTTACAAATTCTGAGCCATTTGCTAAACTCCTGTAAACATTATGTGTCTAAGCCACTTATCTGATATTTATCACATGTTCTCTTTTATGAATATATATTGTTATAAATATATGTATAAGTATATAAATTTATGAATACATGTATATTTGTGAGCTCTTTTTCTTAACATGTGCTTTTTTTTTTAACTGCAATGCTGTGTGTCTTATAGCTCTGCGGTATTTTCAGATTCTAACACTAGATATTGTACACAGTTGGTATTCAGCCAATATTTACTGAGGATGCAGCTAATACATAGTTTTATTTTCCTTCTGAAGGAGAAATGAGTATGTCCATAAATAAAAACAAAATGCCTCTAAAAACATGTATTCACATTAATGAAAAGGACTTAAGTGGGAACATTAAACTCTCAAATTCTTATTTTTGATCACTTTAACTTTTGGGATATCCTTATTCCTAAGGTACTCCAGAGTTAAGGGATAGTGGTTTAGTGGATTAGATGTATAACAAGGGCAGAAATCTTTATGCTTATAAT
This sequence comes from Colobus angolensis palliatus, assembly GCF_000951035.1. Taxonomy (NCBI): domain Eukaryota; kingdom Metazoa; phylum Chordata; class Mammalia; order Primates; family Cercopithecidae; genus Colobus; species Colobus angolensis. The sequence goes on along the minus strand of NW_012116155.1, from coordinate 38,457 downwards.
AAGCGGCGAGAAATGTCATTTTCTTCCTATGATGGTAAAATCACAGATCTCATGACATTGCGAACTTCAAAATAGCATAAGAATTTTCTCATGAAACTTTTATGCAGTATTACTTAAATACACTAAAATGTGCCTTCAAAGGGGTTGAAGTAGTGATGAGTAAAAAGTCTCCCCCCACACACACACAAAAAAAAGAAAGATGAAGGATGTGGATTTAAGGAAGGATTCAGCTATATCACAAACCCAATATGGAGAGAATAATGAGTGACTAAAACCAGAAAATAAATTATTTGGAAATGTGGTTAATCTTTCTATTCGGACAAGCAAAGCTACCAGGCATGGTAGTGCATATCTGTAATCCCAGCTACTTGGAAGGCTAAAGCAGGAGAATCACTTGAACCCAGGAGGAGAATGTTGCAGTGAACGGAGATCATGCCACTGCTCTCCAGCCTGGGCTACAGAGTGAGATTCCGTCTCACAAAAAAATAGTGCCGCCTTTTCCTTATCTCTTTCTTATAGTCACTCTTATTTTACAACTCTCTCTTTTGTTGTTGTTATTTCTCCTTATCCTCTATTGAAATATTAGAAATATTACCTTTTAATAATTGTTCTGTGAAGAGAAAAGAACACAATATGTCTCTTACAAAACAAATTTTCTTTAAAACAATTTTTTCCTTAATATTAAACCCATGCATTTCTGTTAAAGGGAAATAATCCTAAGAAGAGATGCAGCTAATGTACTCTTAGGGTTTAGAGAACAAGAGGTGTCATTTATTTGGATGGTGGGGAAAGAAATAGGGGGATCAGAAAAATTGTATAAGAGGGCATTATTAGTGGTTTTCCTTGAAGGATAATAAAATTGAAATATGCAGAAATTGATTGCTACATAGAAGAAGGAAGGTCATTCCATATAGAGCCATCAGTCTAGAAAAGGCAAAATAAAGAAAAAGTTCATGTCACACACAAGGAAGTATTCCACTAGGCACTGTTATGGGTTGAATTATGTCTCCCAAACAAGTCTTATACTGAAATCTTAATCACCAATAACTCAGAATGTGACCATGTTTGAAAATAGGGTCTTTACAGTGGTAATTAAGTTAAAACAAGGCCATTATTGTGGGACCTACTCCAATATGATTTGTGTCCTTAAGAGGATATTTGGACACACATGAACAGAAGGAAGAGGAACTTCAGGGAAAAGATGGCCATTTACAAGCCAAGAGGAAAGGCTGGAAACAAATTCTTTCTTCGCAGCCCTCAGAATAAGATAACCCTAGCAACAATTTGGTGTCAGGATTCTAACCTCCAGAATTGTAAGCAAATAAATTTATGATGATTAAACCACATGATCAATAGTATTTTGTTGAGCCATCTCTAGCAAATTAATGCAAGCACCTTAGGAGATGATTTTAAGTGGCACATGGCTATCCATTTTTAACTCAAGTTTATGTGGTTATTAAAATGTATACTAAAAATCAATGAATAATTGTGATTTCAAACCCAATCTAAATTAGAATATTACTAATGCTATTGGTTTTAACAAGGCAATGGTAAATAAAAATAGATGGAGGGATTTATCTAAAATCACTATAAATACAAATATCATATAAGCTATAAAAAATGTTACATAGTAACATTTAGTAAAAATAGTAAACAAAGCTCTTGAGGATGGTAATGCTAATAAAATGCTTAAAATTCTGGACACAGTTAAAAATATTAAGGGTAATTCAGTCTATATCCAGCATTCTTAGAATTAATGATTTTAATTTTGTATTTTAAAATAGCACTAAAGGTCTACCAGAGGTAAGGATTTGTAATTTGTTAATATACAAATCTGAATCACAGGTACTGTGAAGCCAGTAGGTACAAATAAGATAATAGACTAAAGAAGAAATATAACACGCTCACAGAATTGGCATATAAGGGTTGTTATAAAACTCTTTAAGCCTCTTTAAGACTTACAATGTCATATAAATTTGTATGTAAGCTTTAATTAGATGTCATCAGCATGTTTGTCAATTTAGAAATTTAATGAATCCTTTGTTTTTCCTATATTCCACTGCTTAGCACAATGCATAGCTTGATTCTTTTTTCTTAATTGAATTGAAGAAATATACCTAAATGATATGAGCATCTACTCTTTTGATTTATAGGAATAGAAACTGTTACTGAGAGTAGCTTATAATGATGTCCAAATTATGGACTAGGAAGTTTGGAATTTAATATTTGTTCAATAAAATGGTTGAAGTTTCTTTTCAGTGAAGGAAGCACATATTCGCCGCTAATGCAGAAACTCTGATGCAATATGACCTGTGATGCAATATGTCAAAGATCACAGGGAAGAAGCTAAGTCAGATGATAAAAGGGCTGTTGAATAACATAGCCTAGAAAAAGAGTTTGAAATCATTATATTCTGATGAAAACATTGGCAAGGAAGTTTGGAGAGTGTCTTGAAATATATCCTGGTACTCTTCTGGGGTGGATGACAACAGTATAATAAAAGACCTATAATATCTGTGAGCTGGGAGAAGGAATGGACAAGGAAAGAGAGCTAAGAAAGAGCCAAGGGAGAGTAGAGGTGCACTGTAGTTCAGCAAAATTTGTCTTTTGTCTGGAGCTGCTTCAAAACCTAACTATAGACTGATAGGAAAATAAAGCATGGTTTATACACTTTAATACAAACTTAAAATACTTTTACTTCTGCAGATTCAATTTTATCAAACGCAACAAGGAAAAAGGAAGCTCCAATAGAAAAATTTACCCTCTTTTTCTTTTCCTTTCTCTCAGATTTTAGCACGTGGTTCAGAAGAAAACTGCTGCAAAAAGTTACTTGACATATTTAATTCCCTCAATCCTTCTATGTGGGTGGTTACTATGACTATCAGTATGACATTATCTATTATACCTGTGATTAATGCAATTCATTTGAAATATAACCTAAGCTGTTATTAAGTTCAAAATCTCATTTACAATTGAAGTGGAATATTTAACATTTATTTAACAGGTTACTTACAATCTCTCAAGAGTATCATGGAGAAATAAAATGATAACATAGTTATTAGAATTCAAACTTAAAGTTATATCCTTAAATATTACCTGATGATGATAAAAACTAATACTTTAAAGTGCTACACATTTGTATCACATTTATAATTCATATTTTCATGTTGAATATCTCAATTAATTATCTTAGCAAAACAGTAATATAGTCCTCACGTCCATTTTATTTGTAAGAAAACAAAAGCTCAGGGAGATGTTGCATGTCCAAGATAACACACCTGCTAAGTGGCCAACAAGATTGAAATCCCTGTCTTCTTGTTCCATAGAAGCGCCAACATTCTTACAGCAATAATGTAAACACATTATTGCTGCAATAATTTTAAATTTTAAATTCAAACTTAAACACACAGGCAAATTTTGAAATATATTCTTTGGCATTACACTATTTCCATTTCTGTTTTCTATAAACAATTTTCTGTCTATTTTTTCCAGGATTCATCTTCCTTTAATCTAACAAAGATGCATGCACTCCTATCCAAAACTTTCTAAAGTAACATAAAAATAATATTGGAACCGATAGCCATCTTTAACTGGCTGCAGAATTGATAGAGTGGAGGAATTGCTGTGACACATTTGTGCTTTCCTTCCTTGCTCACACTGTTTTTTTTCAACTCCAAACATAAAAGCCTTTGGCCTGTTAATAGTATTATAAAAATATTTTGTTTGAATGGCTTTCCATGAACTTTGTTGTCTTTATTTCTTCATCTACTATACTACGTAAATAGTAACACACTAATTAAGATTGCATTTGCATACTTAGATCACTAAATCTAACTAACCTTATTTTAGTTAGTTACTAAAAGAGTACAAAACAGAAGCCCAAAATAAGCTAACCAGATACTCAAATACAAACACATATATTTGGAGCTGATTTCTGGGAAAACAACGTAATTAAATCAGAAACCAAAAACAAGTTTGACCAAATGAAAGTAGAGACACAACCTACCAAAATATTAGGAATGCAGCAAAAGTTGTGCTAAGGGGAAAGATTATAGCATAAAATCCTGAATAAAAAAGTTGGAAAGATCTCAAATTAAAAACCCAATGTCATACATGCAGAATCTAGATAAACAAGGACAAACAAAACACAAAGCTAGCAGAAGAAAAGAGACAATGAAGATCAAAGCAGAGCTAAATTAAATTGAGACCAAAAAATGTACAAAGAATCAATGAAATGAAAACTTGACCCTTTGAAAGGCTAAACAAAATTGATAATGCACTAACTAAATTAACCAACAAAAAGGAGAAAAGATTCAAATAAGCACAATCAGAAATGGTAAAGGAAACACTGCCACTCATACCACAAAATTAAAAACAAAAAAAAAGATTATCAGAGACGTCTATGAACATATCTATGAGCACAAATTAGAAAACATAGAGGAAATGGCTAATCTCCTGGAAACATAGAATCCCTGAAGATTGAATCAGGAAGAAATTGAAATCCTGAACAAACCAGTTGTGAGTAATAAAATTTAATCAGTAATTTAAAATATACCAACAAATAAAAGCCAAACACCAGAGGGATTCACAGCCAAATTTTATGAGATACACAGTGAAGAGCCTTTACCAGTCTTACTGAAACTATTCCAAAATGTTGAGCAGCAGAAATTCCTCCCTAATTTTTTTTTTTTTTTTGACTTTTATTTTCAGAAACTACGTCTTGCTTTGTCACCCAATCTGGAGTGCAATTATGCAATCATAGCTCACTGTAACCGTGAAGTCCTGGCCTCAAGCTATTCTTCCCTCTCAACTCTTGAGTACCTAGGACTACAGGCATGTACTAGCATGCCTGGCTCCCTCGAGGGTTTTTTGTTTGTTTGTTTGTTTGTCTTATTTCAATAGTTTTTGGGATACAAGTGGTTTAGGTTACATGAATAAGTTCTTTAGTGACTCCCTAACTAATTCTTTAAAATCAGTATAATACTGATACCAAAATCTAGTAAGGGCACAACAACCAAAAAAAAAAAAAAAAACAGAAAACTGCAGGCCAATATTTCTGATGAACATAGATACAAAAGTTCTTAAGGAAATACTAGCCAACTAATTTCAATAGCACATCAAAAAGATAATCCATCACAATAAAATGGATTTTATCCACTTGATCCATTATCAAATGGGATGCAAGGATGGTTCAACATATGTAAATCAATAAATGTAATTCACCACACGAACAGAATTAAAAACAAAAACTCTATGACGATCTCTTTAGATACTAAAAAGCATTTGATAAAATCCAACATCCTTTGTGTCCAGAATTGGTTTCTTCTGGTGGTTTATTGGTCTCACTGACTTCAAGAATGAGGCCGTGGACCCTGGCGATGAGTGTTACAGTTCTTAAAGATGGTGTGTCCAGAGTTTGTTCCTTCAGATGTTCAGATGTGTGTGGAGTTTCTTCCTTCTGGTGGGTTAGTGGTCTTGCTGACTTCAAGAATGAAGTCACAGACCTTCACAGTGAGTGTTACAGCTCGTCAAGTTGACACAAACCCAAAGAGTGAACAGCAACAAGATTTGTTGTGAAGAGCAAAAGAACAAAGCTTCCACAGCATGGAAGGTGACCCAAGTGGGTTGCCGCTGCTGGCGCCAGTGGCCAGCATTTATTCCCTTATTTGGCCTCACCCACATCCTGCTGATTGGTCCATTTTATAGAGTGCTGATTGGCCCATTTTTATAGAGCGCTTATTGGTGCATTTACAAACCTTCAGACACAGAGCACTGATTGGTGCGTTTTTACAGAGTGCCGATTGGTGCATTTACAAACCTTTTGCTGGACAAGTTCTCCAAGTCCCCACTGGACCCAGGAAGTCCAGCTGGCTTCACCTCTCACCTTCATAATAAAAACCCTCAAACCCTAGACATAGAGGAACACTTATTAAAACAATAAGAGCTGTCTATGACAAACCCACAAGCAACATTTTATGGAAGGGGAAAAGTTGAAAGCATGTCACTAAGAACTGGAACAAGACAAGGATACCCACTCTCACCACTCCAATTCAACAAAGTACTGGAAGTTCCAGTCAGAACAATCAAGCAAAAGAAGAGAAATAAAAAGCATCCAAATTGGAAAAGAGGATGTTAAGTGATCTTTTGTTTTGCTGATAATATGATATTATGCATAGAAAACACTAAAGATTTCTCCAAAAAAAAAAAAATTGCTAGATTTGATAAACAACTTCAGTAAAGTTTTACAACAGCAAATCAACATATAGTAATAACTTGCATTTCTAAATGCCAACAGCACTCAAGCTGAGAACCAAATCAATAACTCAATACCATTTGCAAGGGTCAAAAAAAAAAAAAATACCTAAGAATATCTTTAACCAAGGAGGTTAAAAAATCTATACGAAGAGAACTACAAACACTAATGAAAGAAATCAGAGATGACAGAAACAGAAGGGAAAAAAATACATTCTCATGAATTAAAGGAATCAATATCATTAAAACAATCATACTGCTAAAGCAGCCTACAGATTCAATGCAATTCTTACCAAATTATCAAGGTCACTTCTCAAAGAATTAGAAGAAACAATTCTAGAATTTATATGAAACCAAAAAGGAGCCCCCAAAACCAAAGTAATCCTAACAGAAAAGAACAAAGTCAGAGAAATCACATATCCAACTCCCAACTATTCTACAAGGCAATAGTAACAAACTCAGCATGGTACTGGTACAAAAACAGATATACAGATCAATGGAGCAGAATAAAGAATTCATAAATAAAGCCATATAACTGCAATCAACTAATCTTAGACAAAGTGGAGAAGAATAAAGAATGAGCAAAGGACACCCTATTCAAAAAATTGTGCTGGATACATTGACTAGGCATATGCAGAAGAACAAAACTGGCCACTATCTTTACCATAACAAAAATTAACTCTAGATGAATTAATGATTTGAATATAAAGACTGAAACTAAAAATCCTTGAGGAAAACTTAGGAAAATATTTTCTGGATATTGTCAAATGGAAAGAATTTATGATTAAGACCTCAAGAGCAAATTCAACTAAAACAAAAATTGACAAGTGGGACCTAATGAAACTAAAGAGCTTCTGCAGAGTAAAATAAATTATCAAGAGAGTAAACAGACCATCCCTCCAGAATGGAAAAAAATATTCGCAAACTATGCATCCAATAAAGGTCTAATATCCAGAATCCATAAGGAAATTAATGCAATAAAATAATGGGTACTAGGCTTAATATCTGGGTGATGAAATAATCTGTAAAACAAACTCCCATAAGTTTACCTATATAACAAACCTGTACTTGTACCCCTAACTTAAAATACAAGTTTTAAAAAAACTCAATAAATGACCTCATTAAAACGTGGGCAAAAGACATGAACAGACACTTCTTAAAAGAGGACATTTACATGGCCAATAAACATACGAAAAATTTCTCAACATCACTAATCATTGGAGAAATGAAAACTAAAACCACAATGAGATTTTATCTCATACCAATCAGAATGGCTATTATTACAAAGCCAGAAAACAACAGATGTTAGCGAGGAAGCAGAGAAAAAGAGAAAAATATGACAGATGTTGACAAAGATACATTGTTAGTGGGAATGTAAACTAGTATAACCTCTATGGAAAACAGTGTGGGTATTTCCTAAAGAACTATAATTAGAATTACAAATCCTTTCTGCAATCCCACTATGGGTATCTGCTGGAAGAAAAAAAAATGGTATTTTAAAAAGACTCCTGCACTTGTGTATTTATCAGAGTCCTATTCACAATAGCAAAGCCATAGGATCAATCTAAGTGTCCATCAGTGGTTGACTGGGCAAAGAAAATGTGTTACATATGCGCCATGGAATGCTATCGAGCCATGAAAAAAACAATGAAATTATGTTATTTGCAGCAACATGGATGGAACTGGAGGACACTTTCATAAGTAAAATATCTCAAATAGAACATCAAACACTGCATATTCTTACTAAGTGGAAGCTAAATAGTGGGAACACATGGACATAAAGACAAAAATAATTGACTACAAATAGGAGGATACGGAGAGGGCAGTGAGGGTTGAAAAATTATCTGTTGGGTACAATGTTAACTATTTGTGTGATAGGTTCAATAGAAGTCCAAATCTCACCATTATGCAATACATCCATGTAACAAACCTGCACATGTAACCCCCTAATATAAAATAATAATAAAAAAGAAACTAACTTCCATGCTAAATAATTTATTCTCACAATAATGGCACTAATCAATTCACAAAGGCACATCTGTCATTATCTAAATAGCTCTTAGAGATCCCACATTTCAACACATTCACTTTGGGGATCATGCTTTGAAAACAGGATCTTTGGAGGACACATTCAAACCATAGCAGGGACCTTGAGAGGGCAAGACGAGACCTGATGGAAGTTCAGTGATTAACTTCTGCTTCTAGGTGTCAGCTTCTTCATATATTTTACAGGAATTGAGAGTATAGTTTGATCTTTCTAAAATAGTAGTTAATTTTGCAATTTTCATATCTCTGGGGTAATGTGTAGTTGATTCCACAGAAGCATGGGGAAACTTTATAGAAATAGTTTTGATAAAAAGTATTATCTTTGAATATTTTTATTACACTTACTTTTTGCTTTTAATTAGACTTACAGCTAACAAGATCTCTTTTAGATATGCAACAGGTCACAATTTGAATCTCATTCAGAAAATTTTTCGGCATTTTTCTCATGCAGCTGTTAAATGTAACAAAAACTCAGCAGATACATCTTCACCATAAATTAAAGACAAATCAACAGTTATCTTCCTCTAATTAAACACAGGTGATCATGCTGATTATGCTAAAGTTTTATTGTTTTAGTCATTTTTTTTACAGGTGGGGTATTATGCGTGTGTAAAATATCTTTTCCTACTTTATTGTCAGATATTCAATCTAAGGAATCTACTAGATAAATTCAGCCTATTTCTAAATTGCTCAATGTGCTACAATGCACCTCCCATTATAAGTCCAAAAGCATTATGTTAAAACATTTATGTTGTTGTGAAATTATTAAAAACACTTGTATATCTTTATTCCACAATTATTTATTGAGTGTTTGTAAGTACTATGCTAGATTGTAGAGATATAATGTGGAAAAAATCCAGCCAGAAACAGTTCTTGCCTTCAAAAAATTTGCAGACTAGTGAAGAGTAAC
>NW_012116155.1:28099-28377 GCF_000951035.1 Colobus angolensis palliatus | reverse complement strand
TTTTGGTGTTTTAGACATGAAGTCCTTGCCCATGCCTATGTCCTGAATGGTACTACCTGGGTTTTCTTCTAGGGTTTTTTATGATATTTGGTCTAACATTTAAGTCTCTAATCCATATTGAATTAATTTTCATATAAGGAGTAAGGAAAGGATCCAGTTTCAGCTTTTTACTTATGGCTAGCCAATTTTCCCAGCACCATTTATTAAATAGAGAATCCTTTCCCCATTTCTTGTTTCTCTCAGATTTGTCAAAGTTCAGATGGCTGTAGATGTGTGGT
>NW_012116155.1:21638-28049 GCF_000951035.1 Colobus angolensis palliatus | reverse complement strand
GCAGTTTTTTCCAATTCTGTGAAGAAACTCATTGGTAGCTTGATGGGGATGGCATTGAATCTATAAATAACTATGTAACTGCAATGATAGAAAGCTTCAAGAATTAAGTTAAATTGGGAAATATTGGGAGACAAAAGACAGGAAGACTTCGTTCCCTAAGTGGCAAAGAAACTATATGTGTTTAGTAGGAGAAGAGTGATGGGTAAAATATTTCCATTAAAGAGACTAGCACATGCAAAGATCTAAAAATTTAAAGTTCTTAACAATTTGGAGAAAATGGAAAAAATTTTAGCCTAGGCTGATGTCTACTGAGAGATGTGGAAGGCACTGCAAAATGAGAATGGTGAACAGGCAGGTTATTGTAAAACACAAGAAGAAATTTTAATTGTATCTTAAACTAACATTAATGATTTTTAGATAGGAAATGTTTGATCTTATTTCCTGGCTTTGGGCAGAGTGGGAGAAGAGCCATTAATGTCAGTAGGAGATATTCTAGGCAGAAAACAGTAGCTACCTATAATGGAGTAATAATGTGAGAATTATGATATATATGTGGATTTGAGAGGCATTGAGGATGATTCCTGGATTTTATGGTATGGACAGGCAAATCTTGGTGAAATTGATTAAGAAGAAAGACTTTAGCACATCTCTTGTAATCTAACACAGAACAAATACATATCAGATAAAACTCTGAACTTTGATAATAAAAGATATATCTTCCTTTCGAAGTACTTTGGCTATGCATAAAAATGGACTGCACTGTAGGCCACATACTAAACCCAATGAACTCCCTAGAAGAAAAGTAAAAAAAAAAAAAAATTGTTCTCCATATGTAAAGATACAACCAAAAATAATAATAGAAGTAAAAAGATCTCATGCAGGTTTTCTTAAAAAGGAGATATTAATGAAAATGTACAAAAATTAAATTTCAAAATTTATGTAAAAAGTGATAATGAAAATCAAATGTATCAGAATCACGGGGTAAAGCTAAAGAACTCTCAAGGAAAAATATAAAATAATTGGCTTCATAAAATAAAATAAAAGGAAGCATTAATAAGTGCTCAATTAACAACTTTCAATTAAAAACAAACTAAAAAGACACAAAACAAATGCTATAAAAATTAGAAGTATAACATCAAATAATTGTTAAATGTTAAATATCAACAAAGATAATTCAGGAACAATTGAAAAATTACACATCATGACCAAGTGAAGTTAATTGCAGAATACAAGGGTACTGTGAGGTGAATATATTATAATTAATAAACTTCTTCATTGTAATAGAATGAAAAATAATATGATTATTTATATAGCATTACAAAAGATACTTGGCAAAATTCAGCATCCATTCAAGTAAAAGACAGTTAAAATAGAAGCTAATAATTTTTTAGCAAGAAAACTATCTTTTAACACATAATATGCCTCTGCTGAAAACGCAGTATCTTACTTAAAGAAGAAACATTAAATAATCTTTCACCAAATACAGAAAGAAGAAAAGGAAACCCATTATTTCCATGGCCTTTTAATATTGTTTTAGAAGAAAGTGCCTGGCATCTAAAATAATAATGTAAAAACCTAGAAGGAAAACAAACAGTAAAAACTGCTTCAGTTACAGATGATACAATCAGATACTTGTATTTTATTGTATTTTATTTATTATTATTTATTATTTATTTTATTTATACATTTTATTTTATTTTATTTTGTAGAAACTCCAAAACAATATAAAAAAAAGCTAATCCTTTTCACAATAAGAGAATGTAGTAAAGTAGAAGGTAATAAAATTAGTATACAATCAATAGTCATTCTATATTCAAATGAAAATCAGGAGATATAATGGAAGAGAAAGTTTCATTTATGATAGAAGGGAAATAAAACACATATGGATAGCAAAACATATATGAGACAAAGATATAAAAGACTCCTGAAGTACTCAGAAAAAAGTTTATCAAATGGAAAAATATGTAACACTTATGAATAGCGGAAGGAAATGGCATAAAGATGGCATTGTTTTCCAGGTGATATCACAGTTAAATCAATTCTAATAAAACATGAACCTATATTATATGATACGAAGATGAACATCTATGTTATATAGTAGCCTGCAAATTATTTTGCTTTTAATGATTAAACTTGAGAGTTCAAAGAAAATCTGTTAGAGATGTGTTACTCCTGGCTCTGCCCGGGGACTTAATAGGAGGGTACAGCTTCACTCATCTCTGCTATTTTCAATACTTCAAGGGGGAATATATGGAAAGCATTGCCTTCAGTATTTATTTTATTTCCTTCATCTTTCTGCTCCCTCATTTCCATTTCAAAGTAGACCCTTTCAGTTTTTCTTTCCCTGAGCTGTGGGAGAAGGGATTTGTTTCCTCAATGGATGAATTGCTGGGAAGCCTGATAGTATTAATTGAATGAGTTAAGAGCAGGCATGAGCAGAATGTTGAAACTAATACAGGAAATACTCAGCAAATAATCAGAAAAATAAAGACCCTGAAAGATTAAACCAAGGGAAATTTCTATTTATAGAGGGTTTAATTCTGGGCAGAGAGACAGTAATTCCTTATTGACTAATTTAGCCTTACATATCATCTGTGCATGTAAAGCCTACAGTGGCTTTATGTTTTTCCGTTGTCCCCTCTAAGTGCATTTTTTCCAGTGTTCTGTGAACCCCAAGAGATGGAAAGTGCAGATACCCCTAAGTCACATCAGAGTTTCTGGATGATGAGAATTTCTAGCCATGGGAGTCATACAACAACATGGGTGGTTTGGTTCATGGTGATTTGTTTTAAATATAGCAAAAGAAATATTTTCGTGAAATCAATCGATCAATCAGTAGCTACCAAAATCAAGTGAAATTTTCTGTATATTTAATAAAGTAAAATTCTGGAGTGTACCAGCTGGAGGGAGATTTCCATCTTGGTAGGAGTGGATCCCATCTGATTTCACCACTTCTGTGTATAAAAATCCCTGCTAATTCCTTCTCAATCCAATTTTTCCCTTCCACTGAAAGTAGTTAGGGAACACCGCCTCCCTCCTCCTATTGTTGATTAATGGGAAAGAGATTTAGAGCATTGATGAGCATTTGAGAATGGTCAATGCAGCTGGAACTAGTTAAGTGAAGTGGAAAGTGAAGGAATATATATGGGTTGTGGTTTGATCATGGCTGGAGAGAAGCAGCTGCCGTGGGTAGGTATACAAAAAATGAAATGTGTATTTATGCTTTCATTTGATACATTTGTTTAATGTGGTCCTAAGCATAGATACCTATACCATGGTATTTTAACTGTAAAATAGTTATTCAAGAAATGGAAATATAGGTGATTCACAAGAACATGGTCCTATTTAGTATATTTTAAGAATGAGAAAGGAATTCCTTTCTAAAATCCTACACTTCTCTCTTACATGTAGTTCTTAACTTTCTGGGAGATAACGTATACATTTATATAGTATAGAGCTCCAAAGGCTAAATTTTATTTTGACTCTAAATCATTTACTTGGACTTTGCAGTCTTTCATTATCGTTGTATTAATTTAAATATTTAAAATGTCATTATTGTTTATAGTTTTCCTTTAAGAGGTCTTATGTTATTGTTATATTAACTGTTTCTATATCTCCAACTATCATTAAAAGTTGTAGGCTGGACTCGGTGGCTCATGCCTGTAATCCCAGCAATTTGGGAGGCCAAGACGGATGGATCACCTGAGGTCAGGAGTTTGAGACCAGCCTGGCCAACATAGTAAAACTCCCTCTTTACTAAAATTAGCCAGGCATGGTGGTGGTTGCCTGTAATCCCAGCTAGTCCGGAGGCTGAGGCAGGAGAATCACTTGAACTCGGGAGGTGGAGGTTACAGTGAGTCAAGATCACTCCATTGCACTCCAGCCTGGGCGACAGAGTGTGACTCCATCCCCCCGCACCCCAAATTAAAATAAATAAGTAAATAACATTTAAAAAGTAGCAGAGAAATACCGTTTAATAAATGTTGATAAATACATGATTTATGGAAAGATGAGTGATTACATGAAGAACAGACAACAGAATGGAAGTGCAAGTGCTCTGCAATTGCCAGATGTGTTCTGTTTCCTTGGTTCTCATTACATATTTTATCTAAATATTGTTAGTGGGAATTTTGCAATGATTCTGTTCCTTCTATACTGATAATACTTTATTTTAAAGCAAAGACATGGTGCAAAGCTACAGTAATCTTCTAAGTTGGATTCACCATTCAAAACCAGTCGCTATTGAGCTATTATAAATTATAGAAAATAATAGATGCAGTGTAATCTGCTATTATTTTCTTTAAATTCTTCATTCAATGAATATTTAAGTGCCTACTGTGTCCCAGATCCGGTCATGGTTATGCAAAGCGAAAAGACTAACTTACGCTTCTTACTTTATGGAATAGCAGAGAAAACAATGCAAAACAAGCAGCTTCAACATAGCAGAGTTGAGGTGAGAGTGAAGCATAGAATTGGACCCTTCTAAAAGTGGTCAAATGATTTAAAGTCCCAGTTTAAATATTAAAATTAGGGCAAACAAATTTTAGGGAATGTATTTCTAAAGATATTTACACTGGAAAAACTCTCTCTTCTCTTGTCTCTCTCTCAATTTCTATCTCTTATTTCTATTTCCATCTCTCTTCAAGTGTTTCTTCTCTACCTGAAATTACCATCACTTCTATTGATACCAACTGAGATGTCATGAACAAAAAGCTACTGATTCACAAAGGCATCATCTGTGGTGTCAGATAAGTGAATAAGGAACAAGAAGACATTTTTTTCATACAAAACTGAGAACAATGAACCAATGGATGATGAGATAGTGTCGATGAAGTATGTCTGCAGAAAAGCCAGTCCTAGGGGTTCTCCTCCAGGACAACTGTTAGTCTTAGAATAAAGAGGTGGCAGCAGTTCACTGTCAATAGTGCATGTAGAATATCTTAATATTAAATACACAAAAAATTTGCATTTTCAGCACTTCTTTACCAACATTGATATTTTAAATTAGCTACTCATTAAACTGAATGAAAGTTAACTGATTCTTTAGGTTTGGTTAATTTCATTGTGTATGTTTCTATCCAGTTATCAAGCCAAGTGTAAAAAATTCCTAATTATATTTTAAAACATTCACCAGCTCTATTACTTAATTGTGATAATAAAATAATTTACAAAATTTAAAAAGGAAGAAATGTTTCCTTAACACATTTCATTTATATTAAGGACTAAATCTAACATAACTTTAATTTGTTAATAATTCAATTATGAAAAATATACAATCTGTTTAAAATAAATTGTATATATGTTACAAAAGAAATTTTCCACACCCTCAAGTTCTCTATCTAGATAGATATAGATACAGACACACATCTCTCACCCTCACATACACAGACAGATGTGGAAGAAAGAGTGGACAAGAGAGGCAAGGGGATTCAGAGAGAAAAAGGAGGAGAGAGAAGTAAAGGTAAAAGAAACAAAGAGTAGAGAGAATAATAATGCAAAATAGGAGAACTTGGATACTAGAAGGACTTTAGGATATTTTCTCTCATTTTACAAGGAAGGAAAATGACGCTCTGGAAGACTAAGTGGGTTATCAGAGGACAGGCAGTGAAGTACTGGCAGAGACAGAGAACGAAAACTTTCTTATTTTTAGCTGAGTGTCCAGAATTCTTGGAAACCAGGGATGCATTTTTGTTGTTCTGGCACACTACTGTGTAATTATTCCCTACTCAATTTGTATTTTTTAATTTTTCATTAGTCATTCAAAGTACTGTGAATTTTGTCATTATTCAACCGAATTTGACAGTCTAACAGCTGTAGGAGACAGTCTGATTCAAATTGATAAAAACTTATTACTTCATTTTGCCAACATTAAAGAAGATTTATTTTACTATTTTCACCATATATGAGTGGTAATCTTTTTAAATGTACAATAAACAATCAAGTTTGTCCTTTTAAAAATTGTTTCTTATTAAGAATATTCAGTCTTTAAATAATTCTTACTTTTAAAAATTAAAAATTATTCCTCCATATCTCTCTTTATTTACATTTTATTTCAAAGAATGTAATCAGATCTGAAGAATTCTACTGTGACTAATAAACCTCATAACAAAATACTTTCAAGTTTTGTTGTTGTTTTTAACACATATGGTTGGATATGCTTTGCTTATCTTTATGTAACTGTATCTCCCAGGGATGAATATTAAGGAATAGTAAAGTAATGTATTTGGCACCTGGCTACCATAATCTTTCCAATTTAAGGTGACATTTTCTCCTTCAGGTTTGAATTATGAGAGGAGCACAGGGACAGTAAGCCAATAAATGCATTTTTTCTGTTTTTATTGTCCTAAAAATCTCAATGAACTCATAGATATTTTAATCTGAAATTCTTGTAGCAAGATCTGATATTAGAAG
>NW_012116155.1:6889-21129 GCF_000951035.1 Colobus angolensis palliatus | reverse complement strand
AGACCAGCCTGGGCTGCATGGTGAAACCCTGTCTCTACTAAAAAAACAAAAATTATCTGAGCGTCCGTAGTGTGAAACTGTAGTTCCAGCTACACTGGAGGCTGAAACACAAGAATTGCTTGAGCCCAGAAGGTGGAGGGTGCAATGAGTCCAGATCACACCATCGCACTCCAGCCTGGGTGAAAGAGTGAAATGCTCAAAATTAAAAAAAGTTAAAAAAATAATAATAATAATAAACAGAGAGAGAGAGAGAAATATGTGCATGCATGCCTACAAATTGGGAGAAATGCCACAGTTGCTATTAAGTTGTTATTTATGTTGAAATCTCATGTTGTTTTAAGGATAGATTTTATCAACTGGTATATAAAACAGATATGAAAGAATAAATATGCCAGTTCTATCTCACAGTGATTAATAAAATCATGTTTTCTATACGTGAATGGTAAGACAAAGCAGCTCTGTAGGCAGGCAAGATAAACAACTTGCACAGTCATTAAATCACATTTTATTTACATTTCTATTGATTATCATGATAGTTTTGTAGCTTCTATATAAATATATTCCACACATTTAAATACCTGTATAAAAAGTCAGATAACTTCTGGAGCAATATTAGGGGTGTTAAATTTTATACTGAAGTATGTGTAATGTCAGAAATACTTAAGGCCTTGAATATATATTTCATTTCAAATTTTCATTTAGTAGTTTATTCTAAATGTAGCGAAATATGTGATTGCCTGGGACAGCAGAGGTGTGAAAGGCTGCTATCCCAGTACCAAGTATGCCTCTGTGCTCTACAAGAACTGGCTAATATGCTGAAATGGTCAACTTAATAATTACTTGTTTTTGCTCTCTAATATTGTTCATGTCTTGGGCAAAATCATTAAAAAATGGTTATAGTACACATTCAGAAAGAACATTTCAGTATGCGACAGTTTCTTGATGTTTCTTTTCACACTGTTTATAATCTTTATAATGTCCTTTGACTGCAACAGATATTGTTTAAAACTGGGAAAAAATGTTCATATACTGAGGATTATTCTGAGGAGTGTGTTATGTCGGTCTCAATGTAGATTATTTAGCTAGTGGTGAAATTATTTTTTCTTGTTTTCCTCATATATCTGAAATGTCCATGTTCTCTAAATAATGGTCAGAGATAAATCAATTTTGTGTGTTTATTTTTCTTTAGGGAATAATATTTTCAGAACATATGCCAATTAAACTTTTCTGTGAAAAATAAACGAAAATTTATACTAGCGATTTTCTGTAAACTATTCCCATTACAAAAAATTATTATACAATCTTAAAAGCTTGGTTTTACTAGGAATTATATGCACAACAGTAGATGCCAACAGAATAATTTGTGTTTTCTTTGATTCAAAAATTATATATTTTTTACTAAAATAGAAATGTTAGAAAGTTATTATAGAAATCATTAAATTATGAATAGGCAAAATATCAGTTGATGGATTATATAGTCCAAATGAGATATGACATAAGGTATAAAATTCTAAATGCTGCCTCAAATTGTTATATATTTTCTTTCTCAGTATTGACCTTTCCCCCAGATAATGCAAAATTATCTCCCCTTTTAAAGCAATTTTTAATTTATAGAAGAGTCTTAGGAGTCAGGTCTTAGGAGTCAGGTATAGGCTTAGGTTCAAATCCCAGATCACTTTCTAATAAGTGTGTGATCTTTTCAAATGTTTCCATTCTCCCCAGGCCTACATTTCCATATGTGGATAAAATGAACATTTTATTGTTTACTTCAAAGAGATAAGATTTGCAAATTAAATAGCAAGATATTTGATATATAGTAGATGCTTAATCAGTGTTAGTCCCATTTCCTTTCTAATGTACAATTACAGTTTCACTTGTAAATGTGAATAAGTTCATGATTATTTATTCATCGCTTCATTGTGTTTTAATAGCTCTTTTATCTTATTACCCATTCTTAACATTGATTGTATATATAAAATCCCAAACCATTTAGTCGTTTCAGATAATTACTCAGATGTCTTTGTTTGCAGTATGCTGATCAACAATTAACTAAATTTGATGGTATATTTTTGGTACCAAAAGAACCAAAGATTCTAAAACAAGGGCAAAGGTTCACAAATAACATTAAGTTGATCCCTAGACCTATTGGATATTGAATCACTGATAGACTGACCTACAGGTAAATTTTGCATCCAGTTCTAAAATTGCTGTTCAAATTGTTGCACTAATGGTAATTCCTCACGTGTAGTCTGATGGAGATATGGTAAGAAATAAGGCTGAAGTTAATTAGGAGTCAGAGCTTGAAGTTTCTTGTAAGTATGTCCTAGTGAAGGTTATTAAGTTATGAGTTAAATTAATTCTGCTTTCCTCAGTTGCCCTAATTCTCTGAACAATGTTCTAATCCCACTGTATCTTTCTATCATAGAGTAATCTACAAAACCTACTGCCAGGCATGGGAAGCTGGAAGCTGGAAAAGGGAAGTGAGAGTTCATTTTGTATTCTGGATGTAAGTACTATGTCATATATACAATCTGAAATATTTCCTCCCAGTCTGTGGCTTTCCTTTATATTTTACTTACAGTGATTTTTTAATAGCAGAAATTTTAAGTTTTAATGAGGCCAAGTGTATTATTTTTAAAAATATATTACCTTTTCATGTCCTGTTTAACAATCCTTTCCTGAAACATTGTGCATTTTGTCTATGTTTATTTCTGGATATTTTATCATGTTAATCTTACATTTAGATCTCATTGATTTTGAGTTAATTTTTGTTTTTCTTGTATTTGATCAAAGATCACTTTTTTTGGTATGTTCATGTCCATTTTTTTCATTGAAAATATCTTCCTTTCTTGTCAACCTTGACATCTTTGTTGGAAATCAGTTAACTATATATGTGAGGCTTCATTTTTTGACTCAATTTTGTTCCATTGATCTGTGCCTCCATTTTCTTGCTATATTTTAATAAAATTTTTGTTTTTAGTTATTATGGGTTCATAATAATTAGGCATATATATTCATAGGGTGCATGTCATATTTTGATACAAGCATGTAATGTGTCATCAACTGCACTTTTTTGCTATTTTTAATTGAATTTTTTGTTTTTAATTATTATGGGTTCATAATTAGCTATATATATTTACAGCGTACATGTGATGTTTTCGTACAAGTATATAATGTATCATTATCAAATCCAGGTAATCTGTTACATCTAGATACCATTTCTCATTTTTATGTGTTAGCAACATTCCAATTCCACTCTTTGAATTATTGTAAAATATACAATAAATTATTATTGGCTATAAGACCTAGTATTTTATAACTTTTTTATAACTATCACACTTGATTATTCTTGAAATAAAATAGTATGCATTCTCCAACTTTATTCTTTTTGAAAAATTTAGGAAATTTGAGTTCCTTCATTTCACATATAAATTATAGAATCAGCTTACTTTTTAACATAAATTTTATTGTGTATATTTGAGGTTTACAACATGATATTATGAAATACATGTAGATAGAAAAATAGTTACTACAGGTTTAGCATCCGAAGTCTAAAAATCTAAAATCTGCATTGTTCCAAAATTTGAAACTTTTTCCTTTCTCTCTTTTGTTAAAGCCTGTTTTTGCTTTTTTATTTTAGCTTTATTTTTGGGGTCTCACTATATTGATCTGGTTGGTCTCAAACTCCCGGTCTCATGTGATTCTCCCATCTCAGCCACCCAAAATACTAGGATTATAGACATGAGCCGCTGAACCTGGTTTTTTTCTCTCTTTTTAGGGATAGAGTCTTGCTATATTGTCCAGGCTGTAGTGCAGTGGCTACTGACAGGCACGATCATAGCTCACTACATTCCTGAACTCTTGGGCTCAAGTGATCTTCTTGCTTCAGCTTCCTGAGTGCCTGGGACTACAGGCTCATGCCGCTGAACCTGGTCACATCTGAAACTTGTTCAGTGTTAACATGACATTTAAAGGAAATTCTCATTTGGAGCATTTCCTATTTCAGATTATCAGATACAGGATGCTTAACCAGTATGTGTAATGCAAATATTCCAAAAAGCCCAAAAAATCAAAACCTGAAATATTTCTGGTTGCTAGCATTTTGGGTACTCAACCTGTATAGTAAAACAGATTAACATGTCTGTCATCTTATAATTATTATTATTATTATTATTTTGATGAGAGCAGCTAAAATCTAGTTATTTAACAAAAATCCCTAAAACAATCGTTTTATAAATTTTAGTCCTCATGTTATACGTTAGATCTCTAAATTGTGCAACTTACATATCTATATTTTTTATCCTTTGACCTGCGTTTCCAAATTTCCTCCCACTACCCACAGTAACCTCTACACATGGTAACCATTGTTTCTTTCTCCATCTCTGTGTATTTGAGCTCTCTCTCTCTCTTTAATTCCATATATAAGTGAAATTGTGCAATAATTTTCTCCTCTTTTTGGCTTATTGCATTTAGCACTAAGCTAAATGTCCTTCGGTTTCATTCATGCTGTGTCAAATGGCAAGATCTTCTTTTCTGAGGATAAATAATATTCCATTTTCTATATATACCATGTGTTATTGTCTATTTTTCCATCAATAAGCATTCAGGTTGTTTTCATATCGTGACTATTTTGAAGAATGTTGCAATGAACATGGGAGTCTAGATATATGTATAGGATTGTGATTTCATCTGTTTTGGGATAAACCCAGAAAAGAGATTGATGGGTCATATGGTAATACTAGTTTAAATTTCCTCAGGAACTTCCATACTGTTTTCCATAGTGAATGTACTGCCAACAGTGTACTAGAATTTCCTTTTTTCTATGCTTTTGCCAATATTTATCTCTTGTCCCTTTGATAATAGCCAACAGGTGTGAAGTGATATTTTACAATTCTACTGAGATTTCAATTTATATGCATTATATTCATAGGACAAGTTGGAGGTAATTCGCATATGAGTCATGTGAAATATTTTGATCTACCAGCAGAGCATATCTCTCCACATAAGCTTGATGGAGTCCATAGTATTACTCAGGTTGCTGGCTTGGGCATTGTTTTTTTGTTTGTTTGTCTGTTTTTTGTTTGTTTGTTTGTTTTTTGCCTATCGAGTATACTTGTATTCCCTTTTTTACTTGTATAACCTAGATTTTGTTTTAGATAGTATTGTGCTCAGCTATAGACTTCATTTCTAAGACACCAATGTAGGTTAGTATAGCCAATTTCCCTAGTTTTTACCGAAGATATATATTAGATATTTAGATGTAGTTTCTGGAAAAACTCTGGACTTCCTGATTTTCTTTTTTAATAAAAGTGGTCATCAGGGCTCTACTACTTTGCCTTATGTGCCTGCTCCCCTTCTTTGGGTGGGAATAATGAATGCTTGGTAAACACCAATTAGCATGTGACTTTGAAGAATAAGTCAGTTTACTAGAAGTCAAAAGGAGGAAAATAGAGGAATATGGGTTCCTAATAAAATGATTGATTGTCTCAACCTAACTTACGTCTTTCTAATTCTTGTCACACGAAGCCACCTAAACCAATTGTCAAAGCCACTACGGACATATTTTGTGTTGCAAGTAGCTAAAATCACCTTGGCTACAATCTAGAGAATCATTGGAATCATTCATTATTATGTGAAAGAAGGAATAAGAAATAAATATCTAACATCATTCTATTATGCCTTACCAAAGTAGGTGTAAATGCCTTATTTATGGAAGTGTAATTTAGAATAAAGGAGTCTATTGCTGCAGGTTTAACATTAGAGACTAAAATTGGAGTTCTGTTATTATACATAAAGCTTCACACATTTTGATTTTTGCTAGATGTATATTTATCAAAGAATAAAATCATTTCAGAAAGCATACATTACATTTTTAATACAAGAAAATGCAATGTTAATTTGTTATTTTGGGGTGAATCACTTTCACGTATAGGTTTTATCTTCCTTGGAAAAGGAAATTATACACCTACCATGTATTTGTTTTCTGCATATCATTGAGTTTCCTGAATTATAGAGCTCATTGTGAATCATTAATGTCTGTGCCTTAAGAATCAATTATTTGCATTATTTTTCATCACATTTCAATTTCACCATCGCAATTTTGGAATGTATCATTTCAAAAGGATGTATTTGTGCATTTTCCTGTCTATAACTTCATACTTTCAAAGTATCACCTAACTTCTTACAAAATATGCATTCTAAATATATCTTTACTTTTCAATCTTGAATGTAATAATATTTTTGATAGAGAAAGGTAAGGAGTGACAATTATAGAACTATTAATAGAATGACATAAATAGAAAATCACATTAAGCAATATCCAATAATTTCCATGGATTCTATGTGGAAAATATGGGAATTAAATACAACCACCATCTAAATCTCCAATTAAGTAGAAGTAAGGCTACCATAATATAATTCATGCTTAATATCAGGATAAAAATAAGATATAGTCCCATTACATTTACTTTCTAAATTATGCAGTTTGATTTTGATTATAAACTTAATCCTTTCAGTATAGAATGATGTCTCAGTTCTTCTTAGTCTTAGAAGTGCTTTTCATTATTTAATGCTAAGCCACAATGATGTAAAAATATCCCGACTCCAAGTCGAAACGACTTGCTTTTTCTCCTGTAGTATTTTGGCTATATTTTATTACCATCCTCTTATTGCATTTTTCCTTGTGCAATACTTAGTTTAGTGTAAGTTTTTCTTATTATGAAGTGTGTTACTTCAAGGTAAGACCATGACCTCCTTCTCTTTCTCCCTTTTGTTTATATTTTATTTTTTCCTTATTATATACTTTTACTGGGAGTATTTGACAGATTTTATTTTCTACAAATCTACCATTATGCAAGATGCAAATAATAATAATATGTATATAACTACGTGAACCGCTTAATACCATCATAAGCATCATTATTTTGAAATTGTTTTCTTCATAGAGTAGAATAAAGCAAGTTCGAAATTATGTTAATGGTTTTTAGAATTGATAACTTCCATTGCTAGGGAGGACATAATTACTATTAAAGAAATTGAGGTAAAAACTATAGTATTCAAATTGGATTACAAATCTCACTTTGGACTCCACAATTTAAAACATATATTTCTTCTACTTTTTTCCTCTGAGATGTCTTGGAAGCAATGTCATTTCAGCAGTAGTGAGCACCCCTAACCTAACCATGTTCTTTGCTAATTCCTTCCACGAAAAGAAACCAGAATTGCCTAAGAGAAATGTCTAATTCTAGATGTGACTCTTCTGTCGGTGCTATTTCAAAGGGTATGCCCTGGTCTAATTGTTCATCTTGGTCTTTTATTCTCAGGCTCCAAGTCTAAGTGGATTCTTTTGTTGTTAATGTTTTGTTTTGTTTTGTTTTGCCTGCCTCTGTGGTGGTGTTTCCTCAACTCTAGAACTAAAGCTGGTATTGAAGTACCTAAATAAGTAGATCATTTATTGTCCACTTAGGCACAGAGACAGAGCCTCTCCGATCTCAGATTTTTAGGTAAAATCACCTGTCTCTTTTCCAACATTCATGTTTGAAAACACTTTATTGCACAAATCCCATACCACCTTCACATGAGGGAGGTATGAGGAAGAGAAAATAGAAAATTCTTTGCTAGACTATACTCTGGTCACAGGTACACACAGAATTGTTCAGAAGGAACTCGCAGGCTTCTATAAAACAAGCCATCATCGTAAAAACATGAAAGGGGAATCTTCATCTGAGATCTGAGGTAAAGCAAAGTCCTCTTTCTACTACTGTTCTATGGCTTTCTGTAAATCTGAAGAAAAATACAATTTCATTTTTGCTCTCACTTTGGCAACCTGATCACCCAAAAATTGTAAACTCCTGATGGATTAATTTAGGTCATCTTATCAATGTGCCAATCCCTATGTTGAATACCTCCCCTCTGTGGTATTATGACACGCATTGGTTGGGAGACAGAAACATAAATTCAATCCAAGATTTTTCAAGAGTTCTTTAGATACTTGTTCAAAACGTTTAGCTTTTTTTCGTCGCATTAAATTGTCATATATATATATATATATATATATCTGACTACATTTCATAAATGTTCACTTTTTCTATCATTGATCATTTTCCTATAGATAAATGGCAAAAGCACATGTGTATGTATCCTCCCTTGAGTGTCAGCCGCAAGTAATCCCAAAGGAAAAAAGAAACTTGCTGTCCAGTTTTTCAAATTAACTCTCTTTACCTGCCTTCAATATCTAGCAGACAATTTCCTGAAGCATTAGAGAAGTGAAATGGAGATAAATCAGTCATGGCTAAAGAAGTAATGTTAGTTAAAACTAATGAGAAAGCTAATTGCAGTCATTTATCTTCAAGTCAGGTGCATTAATATACTATGGCTCGTCTTTGTGTTAAAGTGGTCAAAATGTCTATGTGAATAAACAATTCATCAGGTTCTTGTATTGTTGAAATAAGGACGTTAAAACAGAACTTGCACATTGTTAAGAAGATCCTCAACTCCATATAAAATTAAATGCGTAACTCCTCTTGATTTTTCATGTTTTAAGGTAAACTTCATATTTCTAAATACTCTCCATTAGATATGTAATTGAATTACTTGGGTTATGTGACTTTGTGAAGCAAATTCTGTTTCAGGCTGTTGAAGTCATTTTACTCAGACACATTTCGCTCCTGTTGAAGTGTTTCATTTAGCATTTGAATGGGCATTGTGAGATAAAATTTAAACTTTTAGTATATTATATATTTTGTTTCATGCCTTTATAATATAGCAAAATCACATACTTTAAATCATTTAATTAAAAAAAAACCTCTTTTCTCTGAATATTGAATCATAATTCCTTTACAAATAAAATATTCCCCGTTAGTATTTGCCTCAGCTGATTGAAAAATAAATTGAGCTTCATCACAGGTCATGTAACACAATGGTTCTCAATCTTAGCTGTGCTTTCAAATAAGTTAACCTGAAACATTTTTATTTTTAATTGGAAAACAGGTGCACAGAATGGATTAGTGATAATCACTGGTACTAGATACAGAGTCATCTTTGGCCTACATTTATTTGTTCACTTTGTTAATATAATGAACATTTGTGAGCTCCTTCATTACCCCTATATTATATATATGTATATACATATACCTTTGTTATAGTAATTCTGTTTCCTCCCCACAAAACCGCCCCTCTGAATTGTATATATTTTTCACACATGTGTACATTGATATGCCTAAAAATGCATATTTTTGTTTTACTTGCTTTTGAACTTCATAAAATGATAGTTATGCGCATATCCTTACTCCTTATTAGATTATTAAATGGCATTAATGTTATTCAGGTACCTGTAACACATTTATTGTTACTAACAAAAACTATTCTATTGCATAAATATAGTGACGTATGGACATTTTCAAGATCTTTTTGTTATTACTTTTTCCTTTTCCTTTTCTCTTATTTTTTCACCTTTTCTTACTTTTTTTTCTTCCTTTTATTTGTTATTGAGTAATGCCACTACCCATTTTTCAATATATCGTTTTTTACAACTTTCAATTGGGAGCATGCTTAGAAATTGAAATGCTTCTCATCAGAAAAACTCCTTTTATCATAGAAGACCTAGTGTAGGGTGAGTTGAATCAATGATGGTTGACCAAAGAGGAACCTAACCAATATCAGTTATCATGTCAGGATAAACTACAGTAGCTAGATATAGCTGATCATTCCAAACATTGTATTGAAAATTATTCTGTAAAAATTGTGAGTAATCATCACTTGAGAAAACTCTAACAGGACACAGTGAACTTAATATAACAGGGAAATGGATCACAGAAGTGCAGAGTTAACTATAGAAGGTCTGCTTTTCACCTATTCTAGTCACATTTATTATACATGCAGAGATGTGGAAGTGTCTGAGTTTGTACTAATCTAGAGAAGTCCTTAGCCAAGAGTGTCTTGGATTTGGGACTAACCTAAGACAAAATGTATACCCAGAAGTCCCCAGCATGATGAAGCTGAGGGTAAGATTTTGCTTGAAATAGCAACTGTGTTTAGATTTCTCTTCTCTCCTGCTTTCTTCACTCCTCTAATAGTTTCTTATGAGAGCACTTCCTTCATGAATTACTTGATTCAAGTCCTCATTCTATTTTCAGCTTTTGAGAAACTCGACTTGAAGAAGCATCCTAAAAAAAGGATCCTAAAATGCCAGAACCTACATTTTTCAAGTTTAGAATATATTGGTAAAATATTCTGCTTCTTTATTCAATGCCCATAAATGTAGAGTAACCTTCACCAAAATTCATGAACAAGGACTGAGAGTGGGTAGAAAAATGCGTTGATAATGAAAGCTGTAAGGAACAGAGGTGAAAAGTCAACATTTCTCTTTAAAAGTTAAATTTGGCATATTCAAAATCAAAAGTTAGCTTTGTTTACAAATATGCTTATGCTCCGTGATAGTTTTGTTAGTGGCCCTTTCCCAAACATTTTCTAAACCTGTAAAATACTTTTGTTAAATGGCTCACATTTAACCCCCTTCTAGTACAAATATTATTAGTTTCCCATGTTTAAATTGTTTTCATTATTGTACTTGAATTCTTATTTGTTTTCTATCTCCAGGCTTTTCTCTCCCATAATTCAATCTTTACCTAGATCTGATCTCTTTATGTACCTTATAAAATTTAACATTTAAACCGGAAATACTTAGATGTAGTAAACTGTTGTACCATAGTAGCTTGAATGGTGCCTCCTACCTCCACTCCAAGCAGATAAGTCCACCAAGAACCTGGAAATGTAAGTTTATTTGGAAAAGGTGTTTTTAGAGATATAACTAAGTTAAGGATAAGACCATCTTGAGTTAGGGTGGGCCGTAAATGTAGTGGCAAATATCCTTGTAAGAGAAGAACAGCAGAGAAACCTGGAGAAGAAGACCATGTGAAAATCTGTGTGAAGATGAAGGAAGAAATAGGAACCATGCTTCTACAAGCCAAGGAATGCCTGAAACTACCAGAATCTAAAAAAGGCAAGAAAGGATATTTTCTCAGAGATTTCAGAGGAAATGTACCACTCTCAGCACCTTGATTTCAGACTTTTGACCTCCTTAACTGCAAGAATGAATTTCTGTTGTTTTAAGCCACGAAGTTCATGGTAATTTGCTATGGCTGCCCCAAGAAACTAATTTGAGTAACTTAACATAAGGAAATACAATATAATTCTTAAAGAAACTATTTTAAAGAACATAAAAATACTAGGGAATAATATTAAAGAATACTAAAGGTATACAAATTGATTTACCATATAACTATGATCATTCATGTGGAGCATAAAAAAACCCATTTATGTTACTATTTGTATTTGCTGTGTAGTTATTTATAATGCAACACAATCTAGCCTATCCAAATTAAAACAACCTCCGATAACACAGAACAATAAAACAATTATAATTTAAAAAAGCTATTTTATATGATTAAGTAGAATAAATGGAAACTATGACTTCTGAGATTTCATATATACAATGTATGCAGATTAATTTTCTGGTATATTACATTAAAAGTCAACTTATTTTTCTTATTCTTTCTGTGAATCCACGTTAACTATCTCCAAGGACATTTATTTGCCTGTCTGCTTTTCCTTCTATGATATTTACCAGAATCACACTATTCTGTAAACACAATTTATTATAATGCTATTTCTATAATTTATTTATTTATGTATATATTTATTATTTCATTAAATTGTTCATCGAACAATGAATTATTGCAGTTCTTCCACATGTCAGGCTCTGCTCTGGGCACTCAGGAAACAATAATAGCAAAGCTAATGATAACACTAATTATTAGTTGCTGAGGGCCTTCATTGTGTCAAGAATAATCAAAGTACTTTACATGATTTAATAGTCATAAGAAATGAGATAAGTCTGATTATTTTCATATGAGAAAACGGAGACGCTGGGAGGTGGTAAGTATATTGAATGAGATCACTTATAAGAGGGAGTATAAGAATTCAAACTGGGATAAATCCAAAGTACACTCTGATTTTGATATTTTTGTGTTTTTTATCATTTCAAATTTTATTTTAAATTCAGGGGACACATCTGCCAGTTTGTTACATGTGTATGTTGTGTAATGATGAGGTTTGGGATATTAACGATCCTGTCACCCAGATAGTGAACATTGTATTCAATAGTTAGGTTTTCCACATTTAGCCCGCTACCTCCCAGCCGGCACCTCTCTAGTAGTTCCCGGTATCTATTGTTGCCATCTTTACATCCATGAGTACCCAGTGTTTAGCTCCCACTTATAAGTGATAACATGCAGTATTTGACTGTCAGTTCCAGCATTAATTCACTTAGGATAATGGCTTCCAGTTCTTTGTACAGTCTACTGATGATGGGCACCTGGGTTGATTCCACGGCTTCGTTATTGTGAATAGTGCCGCGATGAACATATAACCTAGTGCCGCGAGTGCACGTGTCTTTTTGCTAGACAATTATTTCCTTTTGGGTATTTACCCAGTAGTTCTGTTTCAACATCTTGGAGAAATCTCTAAACTGATTTCCACAGTGGCTGAACTAATTTATTTTCTCCTTAATAGTGTATTAGCTTTCTCTTTTCTCCATAGCGTTGGCAAGATCTGTTGTTTTCTGACTTTTTAATAATAGCCATTCTGACTGGTGTGAGATGGTATCTCACTGAGGTTTTGATTTCCATTTTTCTGATGATTAATGATCTTGAACTCTTTTTTTATGTGTGTTGGCTGCATAAATGTCTTCTTTTGAGAGATTCTGTTCACATCTTTTGCCCACTTTTAAATGGGCTATTTGCTTTTTGCTTGTTGACTTAAGTTCATTATGAGCTTTAGATATTTGACCTTTGTTGGTTGCAGACCCTATGAATATTTTCTCCCATTCTGTAAGTTGTCTGTTTTCTCTGTTGATGGTTTCTTTTGCTGTGCAGAAACTCTTTAGTTTCATTAGGTCACTCGTCAATTTTGGTTTGGTTGCAATTGCTTCTGAGGACTAAGGCATAGTTTTTTTTTCCCAAGGACAATGTCCAGAAGGGTGTTTCCTAGGTTTCCAGGATTCTTATAATTTGAGGTTTTACATTTAAATCGTTAATCCATCCTGAGCTAATTTTTGTGTATGACGAAACGTCAGAGCCTAGTTTCCTTTCTCTGCAAATGGCTAGCCAGCTATTCTAGCACCAGGTATTGTATTGAATAGGGAGTCTTTTCCCCATTGCTGATTTTTTGTCAAATTTGTCCGTGATCAGATGACTTTTCGGTGTGTGGCCTTTGTATCTGGATTGTCTATTCTGCTCCATTGATCTATGTGTCATTTTTTGGTACCAGTATCATACTGTTTTGGTTACTGTCACCTATAGTATAATTTAAAGTCAAGTATTGTGATATATATTAGTCTGTTCTCACACTGCTATAAAGAATACTACCTGAGACTGGGTAATTATAAAGGAAAGAGGTTTAATTGACTCACAGTTTTGCAGGCTTAATAGAAAGCACAGTTAGGATGCCTTAGGAAACTTACAATCATGACTGGAAGGCAAGGGGAAGCAGGCACTTTCTTGACAAGGTGACAGGAGAGAGTGTGTGCCAGAACAAGAAAGTGACAACTTTTAAACCATCAACTCTCATTAGAACTCACTCCCTATGAAGAAAACATCATGGGGCAACCGCCCAGTACAGGCTGAGGTGGTCTCAGATAGACATGAGGACTTTCTCGGGAGCTGGAGCAAAGGTCACTTTCACTATGCTTTAGCAAAGTGACTGCAGCATTTTGCCCCTGTCCTAGAGATTTGTAGAACTTCAAACTTGAGAGGATGATTTGGAATTGGAAATTATGTTTAAAAGAGAACCAGAGCATAAGGGTTTGGAAAATATGCAGCCTGATGATGTGACAGAAAAGAAAAATTTATTTTCTGAGGAGAAATTCAAGCCAGCTGCAGAACACTTTATATAACTAGGAGCCAAACATTAATAACTAAGACAATGAGGAAACTGTCCACATCATTATCTATATTTTGCTCAAAACCATTCAATAAGTCTCTAGGAAGTTCCAAACTTTCCCACATCTTTCTGTCTTCTTCTGAGCCCTCCAGACTGTTCCAACTTCTACTGATTACAAAGTTCCAAAGTTTCTTCCACATTTACAAGTATCTTTATATCAGTATCCCACTCCTGGTACCAATTTACTATATTAGTCCATTCTCACACATTGATAAAGAATACTACCTGAGACTGGGTAATTA
>NW_012116155.1:5131-5819 GCF_000951035.1 Colobus angolensis palliatus | reverse complement strand
TTAATTTGTATATGTTAAACAAACCTTGCAGGAATAAAGTCTACTTGATTGTAGTGAATTAACTTTCTGATGTGGTGCTGAATTTGGTTTGTTAATATTTTCTTAAAAAATTTTGTGTCTATGTTCATTAGAGATATTGGCCTGTAGTTCCTTTTTGGTTATGTTTCTACCTGGTTGTGGCATCAGGGTAATTTTACTTCAGAAAATAAATGAGGAAGTGAGTCCATCCTCCTTGAATTTTTGGAATAACTTCAGTAGAGTTGCTACTAGCACTTGTTTGTATGTCTGTGAATTCAGGTGTGAATACATTTGGGCTTGAGCTTTTTATGTTTGGCAGGTGTTTTCTTATTGATTCAATTTCTCCCCTCAATATTAGTATGTTCAGGGTTTTAATTTCAAGAGGATGTATCTTTTCAGAAATGTATCAATTGTCTGTAGATTTCTGGTTTGTGTTCTTAGAAGTGTTTATAATAGTATCTGAATTTTTTGTTTTTCTGTGGGATTGGTTGTAATGTCACTTTGTCATTTCTGTTTGTGCTTATTTGAATGTTCTCTCTTTTTTTCTTTCTAAATCTGGCTCTCACTCTATCAAGCTTGTTCACATTTTCAAATAACAAACTTTTGTTTTCACTGATTCTTTGTATGAATTTATGTATCTCAATTTCATTAGGTTCTGCTTTGATTTTAG
>NW_012116155.1:4345-5081 GCF_000951035.1 Colobus angolensis palliatus | reverse complement strand
TATCTTTATATCAGTATCCCACTCCTGGTACCAATTTACTATATTAGTCCATTCTCACACATTGATAAAGAATACTACCTGAGACTGGGTAATTATAAAAGAAAAAGGACTAATTGACTCACTGTTCCACAAGCTTAACAGGAATCTTGGATAGGAAGCCTCATGAAACTTACAATCATGACAGAAGGCAAAGGCGCAGCAGGTACCTTCTTCACAAGGGAGCAGGAAAGAGTTTGCACGAGCATGAGGAAATGCCATAATTTAAAACCATCAGTTCTTGTGAGCACTCACTATCACAAGAATAGCATGGGGGAACCACCCCATGATCCAATTACCTCCCACCTGGTCCCTCCCCTAACTCATGGGGATTACAATTTGAGATGAGATTTGAATGGGGACACAGAGTCAAACCATATCATGATGTCTGGCATTTTTCTTTTTGCTTAGGATTGCTTTAGCTATTGAGGCTCTTTTTGGTTCCATATGAAATTTGTAATTAGAATTATATTGTTGGTTTAAAGGAACAATGTTGAATATTGACTCTTTCAATTCATGAGATTAGAGTGTTTTTCCATTTGTTATTGTCATCTATGATTTTTTTTCAGCCGTGTTTTGTAGTTCACCTTGTAGAAATATTTCACATCCTGGGTTAGATATATTCCTCAATAATTTAGTTTTTGTTTGTGGCTATTGTAAATGGGATTGAATTCTTGATTTGGCTCTCAGCTTGAATGGT
>NW_012116155.1:0-4005 GCF_000951035.1 Colobus angolensis palliatus | reverse complement strand
CTTGTTCACATTTTCAAATAACAAACTTTTGTTTTCACTGATTCTTTGTATGAATTTATGTATCTCAATTTCATTAGGTTCTGCTTTGATTTTAGTTATTTCTTTTTTTCTAGGTTTGAGGTTAGTTTGCTCCTTTTTCCTAGTTCCTCTACATATAATGTTACATCATTAATTTGAGGTATTGATTTCTATTTTATTCCACTGTAATCTGAGAATGTTTGTTACAATTTTAATATTTTTAAACATTCTGAGACTCACTTTATGGCTGAGCATATGGTTGGTCCTAGAGTATATTCTTTGTGCAGATGAGAAAAATGTATATTCTGGGATTGATGGACAGAGTATTCTGTAGATGTCTATTAGGTACATTTGGTCAAGCATCAAACATAAGTCCATATTTTCTTTGTTAGTTTTCTGCCTCAATGATCTGTCTAATGCTGACAACAGGTTGTTGAAGTCCCCCACTATTACAGTGTGGATGTCTAAGATTGTTTCTTTCAGGTTTGGAAGTAGTTGTTTTATGAATCTGAGTACTCCAACATTGTGTGTGTATGGTGTTAGGATAATTAAGTAATATTTTCGGAAAGAATATTTTATCATTATGTAATGTTATTCCTCATCCTCTTTTAATGTTGTTAATGTTTGATGTGATGTCTGTTTTATCTCATATAAAAAGAGTGATTTCCACTGTTTTTTGATTTTCATTTGTGTGATAGATCTTTCTTCTACCCTTTGAACCTGTGGATATTATGGTGTGTGATATAGGTCTCTTGTAGACAGCAGATGTATGTGTATGTTTTTTGTTTTTTTTTTAATCCAACTTGCAGCTCTGTGCCTTTTCAGTGGAGTGTTTAGATCATTTATATTCATAGTTAATACTGATATGTGATGCTTTGATCCCATCATAATGTTTTTAGATGGCAATTTTGTAGTTTCTATTGGATTGTTTCTTACAGCGTCAGTAGGCCATGTACCTAAGTGTGTTTTTGTGGTAGCAGATATCATTCTTTTGTTACCATGTTTAGCACTCCCTTAAGGATCTCTTGAAGAAGCTGGTCTAGTCATTAAAAATATTACATTAACACTTACTTGCTGGAAAGATTTTATGTCTCCTTCACTTACAGAGTTTAGTAAGATAAGAAATTCTTAATTCCAATTTCTTGTCTTCAACAATGTTGAAATGAGGTTTTCAATCTCTCCTGACTTGCAAGCTTTGCTGAGAAGTCTGCTGTTAGCCAGAAGAAATTCCCTTTGTCCATGATCTGAGCTTTTTTGCTAGCTGTCTTTGATTTTTTTCTTTAATGTTGACTTTGGACACTCTGGTGACTATATGCCTTAATGATGTTCATTTTGTATACTACATCACAAGTGTTCTCTGGATTTCTTATCTCTGAATGTTTACCTCTCTAACAAGATTAGAGAAATATTATTGAATTAGTTCTTCAAATATATTTTCCAAGTTATTTACTTTCCTCCTTATCTCTTAAAAATGTCAATAATTCATAGGTTTGGGTCACTTTATATAATCCCATATTTCTTTAGTACTTTGTTCATGTTTTAAATTTATTTTTATAATATTTCATCTGACCAACTTCAGAAGATCAGTCTTCTAGCTCTTAAATTATTTTTTCTGCTTGTTCTTATCTATTGATAAAGCTCTCAATTGTAGTTTGTAATTCCCTAAGAAAGTTTTTCAATTCCTCAATCTCTGATTGACTTAGTTTTAATGTGTGTATATCTTCATTTCCTGGGTTGCCTTAGATGTTTCTTTGTATTGATTTTCAACATTTTCTTGAATCTTATTGAGCTTCCTTACAGTCCTTTCTTGGAATTCTTTATCTGTCATTTATTAGTTTCCATTTTGGTTAAAGACCATTGTTGGATAGTTGGTCTGATCTTTTGGAGGTGTCATTATATTAAGATTTTTCATGGCACCAGAATTCTTGCAATGGTTTCCTCACATCCAGAGATGCTGACACTTCTAAGTTGGAAAACTGTTTTCATGTGGATGGTATCTTTTCTTTATTTTTCTTTTTCTATTATATTATTGGTTTGATGTTTCTTTAATTTTCCCTTTCCCTTCCTCCTTAGGAGAGTGCGACTGTAGATAATGTTAGGTAGGGTCTTTTGGCTTTGCTTCTATAGACTTATGAATGTCTATTGTTAGGTTTTATATTGGGCTGTGCAGTTTGATCTAAAAGCCAGTATGTGCCAATTATGGGTAAGAGCTAGCTAATGTGGTTGGGTATATACTTGATCCTTATTTGCTGGGAGAAGCTCTTTGTTGTCTTGGGCAATGGCCTGATATGTAGAGTGCACAGAGATCTGATCTTCCTACTCATCCCAGGGGATATAGGCTGCAAGATGGGCAGGACCAGATTTGGCAAGCCAACCTACAGATTATCCGAAGGCAGACAGAAGCACCAGAACTGAGGGAGAATCCAGTGGTCAGTCACTAAACACCCAAAAGTGTGCCGAGGCGTAGAGCTGGGAAACCTCCTTGGAGCCATGTTCTGTACATAGCTGGGAAGTCTAAACTCCTAATCCCAGAGAGTAGTTGCTCCACATGCTTAGAGATCTTCCTGTGCTTAGAGCTGAGAAGGTCTGCTTGCACCACAATCTCTGCATAGGAAGAATGGGTGACTTAGGTCTGCTGATCTGGGTAAGCAGATGTCTGAATGCCTGGAAATCTGGGCGTGGAGCAGAGAGAGTTCCACTGCACCTGGATTTCTGCAGAGGGAGGGTGTGACAGCTCAGGCTGCCAATCTGGGCAAGTGAGTACTCCAAATGCCTGGAGATATGTCTAAGCATGGAGCAGAGAGAGAACTTCTGAACCAGGATCTTTGCCCAAGAAGTGTAGATTGACTCAGGTTGGCAATCTGGGTGAGCATATGTTTTAAATGTCTATAGATCTTCCTGGGGATGAAGTATGGGGGAACCCACTATACCAAACTCTGCACAAGAAAAGTAGGGCTCTTCAAGCCTCTGGTCCAGACACATATGTGCTCTGAATGCCTGGGGTTCTGCCTGAGGGTGGAGTGGAGAGGTCTCTGTTGCACTATGACCTCAGGAGTGCAGGCTGGAGCCTATAGCAAATGACACACACAGACCTGTTCCTGGACACCAAATTGTCTCTGGCTGCAAATCTCATCACCTAGGAGAAACTGCAGCTTTAATAGCTTTCCTCTCACCCAAGTCCTGTGACAAGGGAGAGAATAATTCCAGTGTCTACTGTTGAAGTACTTTCTACAATTCTGGCTGTGGAGGCTCCAGCCCTGATATAAATCAAGTGCCCCAATCTTTGCCCCAAGACAGAAATGTATGACCACATTGTCAGGTCGCCACACTAAGAATGACTTATTTTGTATACAATGGAATTAAAAATGGCATCCTGGCCTTGGTTCTGGGTCTGAGAAAATGCCTGCAGGGTTTCCTGTTATCTTTCCATCTCAGTCCCTTCAATCCTCTGCCGGAATTAACTCCAGGGCTTGGGAGAGACAAACCGCTCTTTCTTGGCCTAGGTTGCTGGGATCCTCAGTGGAAAGGTGAGTCACAGGAGGGGCTCTCTGCCTCTCTCATGTACTGGCTCTTCACTCACTTTTATCAGCCAGATGCCATCATAGGGGCGATTTTTCCATTTTCTCATTTCTGGAGTCTGGGGTGTCCTTCATGATTCCAGTGGATTCACATTTTGTTTCTTGAATTAAATCTCACAGAGTTTATATTTTTGTACCTGTCTTGCTATTTCCAACAACTGAGGCATGCAAAAACCTCTAATCTGCTGTCTTGGAAAAAATATGTCCTCTGCCCAGAATTATTTTGATGTATATGTTGGAACCGAACTCTCGATTCCCTCCTGGGCAGGGGTCGTCGCGAAGGATCACCGACACGAAGTTCACAGCAGAGAGTTATTTATTACTAGCGCGCTAGGGTCCCAAGCTCTAAGTTGGTCCTGGGACCCCGACTGCTTGTTACAGGCTGTTTATATATGCTAACACAAGTTCA
>NW_012116154.1:14772347-14840850 GCF_000951035.1 Colobus angolensis palliatus | reverse complement strand
CCAGTCTGCTCACCTGGTCTGTTCTGCTTTCTAGATTCCT
This sequence comes from Colobus angolensis palliatus, assembly GCF_000951035.1. NCBI lineage: Eukaryota > Metazoa > Chordata > Mammalia > Primates > Cercopithecidae > Colobus > Colobus angolensis. The sequence continues at coordinate 14,840,810 of NW_012116154.1, read as the reverse complement.
GGAATTGTTTGCCTAAGTTAGTTTGGGAGTTGTTTTTCAACCTTGCCCTATTTCACTTTGTTGCTAGGTTTAGCAATGGGGTGGGTACACGCTTTACAAAAGGCTTTGACGTAAAATATTCTTGTGGTATGCCCTTTCAGTTTTCTTCAATTTGTTGAAAATGTCCAAAAAATTTCCCAATATATTTATTGAAAAACATCTATGTATAAATGGACCCACACAGTTCAAGCCCATGTTCAAGGGTCAACTGTATATCCTTGAAATTTACTTTGGATTCAAATTCCAGGTGTCCATAGAATTTCTTTTTTTTTTTTTTACTTAACAAATATGTGTAAACTATGGTTAAGTGTCAGACAGCTTACATGCATTTTCATTGACATTTACAATAGGCCCTGTATGGCCACAGGTCCCGTATCTGTGCATCCAACCAATCACAGATCAAAAAATATTTGAAAAAAATAAAATAAAATATAACAATACAAAAATTAAAAATAATGCAAATAAAAACAGCACACTAAAATAACTACTTACATACCATTTGCATTGTATTAGGTATTATAAATAATCTAAGATGATTTAAAGCATATGAGAGAATATGCATAAGTAATATACAAACACTGTGCCATTTTCTATAAGAGACTTGACTACCACAGATTTTGGTATCTGTAGTGGAGTCCTGGAAAAAAATTCCCCATGGATATCAAAGGATGACTGTACTGAGTTTTAAGTTCCTAAGTTATAATTTTCCCGAATATGGAATTTCAGATAATGTGATTGGTGGCTGAAATCCCAGTTACCCTGAGTTATCAAGGGCAAATCTGTATTCATCCACAGCCAACTTCAGCCCTTGCTTTCTCAGAAGAAAGAGTTCAACTGAGGGATATAAAGCAAAAAGAGATGAAGGCAAGTTCCCTAGCAGGAATGGAAGGGTTATTTAAATGGCCTTAGAACAAGAAAGAAAGGAAGATGCGCTTAGAAGACACCCAAGCGGGCAGATGAAGGTTAAACAGAGAAGGTCAAGTGCCCCGGTTAAGTGGAATCCTAAGGCTTTTATAGGGTCTCCTTTTTCCCATGATTCTTCCCTTAAGGGTGGCTTCCCGCATGTGCAGTGCTTTCCTTACCCTTTCCAGTGGAGTTTGCCCCTAGAAGATCACACTTCATTTACTGTTTTTGTCTCTTAACAGGCATGCCCAGGCAGTTACTTCTCCCTGGGGCTTGCATTTAATTAACATTTTGATGTTAACAGGTGTGGACCATCAGGAAATGGTCTCTGCCTGGTGTTGCCAAATTACCATTTTTGGAGAGGAAATGTGATAACTGCCAAACCACACCAGACACCCCTACTGGGATGAGAGTCTTCTTCTGCCCCCTTCATGCCTAACTAATTGTAACAATAAGAAATAAGAAAACATTTCAACTTTCCATTCTGCCCATGTTGCCATGTTGGTTGTACTTATTCCATTTCATATTAAAATCTGTATGTCTCATCAAGTGTTCTCTTATCTGAAGATAATGCCTTAAAATCTAATTCTAAAATGTGAGTACATGAAAGTAGAGGCATTTGTCTTCTTTATATTTCTTCCAACTGGCATGCCAAAAGTCCAGTCATTTTTCCAAAACAAAATGAAAGAAGCAAATGAAGCAGGTAGTAGCAACAGTAGTAGCAGCGGCAGTAGTAGCAGTAGAAGCAACTGCCATTAAAAAAAAAAGTTGTTGCTTTGAAATTGGGAAATGGATACCTTAATGATATTTGAAGTGATTATTGATCTCTTATTGTTTGAGTCATTGACCAGAAATAACGTACTGTAGTTACCAATAAATGTTATTTGAAACAACATTAATATTATATACAGTCAATTGTTCCTGAAATTCAGTTGAATCTGGTCAATCTGTGTGAATTTTTTTTTTTTTTTTTTTAGTATACTTTGCTATTTAGGAATTTGGCACTTGTTAAATATCTTGTTATTTATTCGTTTTTGTAAAATGTTTTACTTACAAACACATATTTTAGACTATCAAAAAAGGAAGATATTTCTATTTTATTGGACTTTACACAGGCATAGGTTGTAATCCATTCCATTCCTCTTCAGAGTGTATGTACTTAGGGAAGGTTTATTAATTAATCTGACCATAGCATTCTATTTTGTACCTAGAAAAGTTTCTTTTTTGAGAAGACAGACTATACACATTGTATTTGTTTTCTAGAACTGCTAAAACAAAGTACCACAGAATAGATAGGTTAAACAATAGAAATTTCTATTCTCACGATTTTTAAGGCTGGACATTTAAGACAGGATGTTGGAGGGTGGGTTTCATTTTGATGCTTCTTTTTTTGGCTTATTGATGGTTACCTTCTCCCTGGGTCCTAACTGTGGTCTCCCCTCTATATTTCTGCATCCTAATCTGTTATACAAATACCAGTCTTATTAACTTAAGGCCCACACTATTCAACTCCATTTAATTTAATTACTTCTAATTTACAGACCCTATTTACAAATACAGTTACATCCTGCAGTACTGAGGGTTAAGACTTTGACATAAAATAAGAGAGTGCAGTTCAGCTCTTAACAGGTATATTATTTCATCTTTAAGTTAGTTAGCTTTCCCATCTTTGTTTTACTTTGTACATAGTTGTACTGGTGCATTTCAAACTCCTGCTTTTTGATTTCTTTAAAAAAATAGCAAGATATGATAAGCTGTCTCTCTAATGCTTTGTTATCTGAAGAATAAGACGTGCCTTTTTGTTGTTGTTGAGGTATGCTTTACTGACCAACTTTCTTACTCATAAATCATTAATGGTAAAATGAATAGTTTGAAAACTGATTTTTTTTTTGTTTTCACAGGCAATTCATCATGCAGAAATTTGTTGATTTTAATGAAGATCTGCTTTCTCATGCTACATTTCTCTTAAAGTTGATACTCTGTTTTTCTCTCTAAATCAGGCAAATTATGTTTTCTGCATCTATAAATCCAGTTTAGTTTTTCCAGCTTTTTCTAATCAATGTTCAAAGTACAATAATTCTTTTTGAAAGTTTCAGATCTAACCTATTTTATTAATAAATATAATTACTTCTTTTTAATTTTGCAATTCTTTTGAAATTTACTTCCTGATGCATCTCTTTACCTCCATTCACATTGACTCCTGGTAACTTTGTGGTTGAAATTGATCATTATATGTAGGTTTAGTAAGATACTTGCTTTATGATTCTGCATAAATAAGTATTGAATGAACAGTTGACAATGTTATTTTTATATGATTCAGAAGGATATTCTCTTATATAATTTTCATGAATTCTAATACAATTACAAATGTTGACAACACATATAATCCTAAAACATATGTATGGATTGCATAATAATTCTTCTTTTTCATGATTCCTAGGAATATTGGATTTGATAACAGTCATTTTTTTTTTTTTGGTTAATATTTGAAACAGACATTTGTTAAGTATCATGTACAAAATGCAGTTTCCTGACTTGATATGCATTGAATTAACTTTAAAAGCACTCTATGTTTTCCTATTTGAAGTGTGTTTTCTGACTTCTCACTTTTCCTGCTGTCATTGTGTGTGTGTGTGTGTGTGTGTGTGTGTGTGTAGTTTTCTTTTCTTTACAGATACTGTAATTTGGTGTGGCATCCACTATAGTCTGCTTAATTAATTTGGTTCCATTACACTGGGTAATATCTTACTACTCTTTGTTCAATGTTTTCACTGTAAAACTATTGCAACAAATTTAAACTCAATTTTTTTGTTCCATATGAAAATGAAGGAATGAATGAGCTAATTGGAATCTATAACTTTCTGTAAACATTAAGAGAAACTGACTTTTTCTTCACAAATAGTCATATTATATTTGAGCATTTGAGGTACATATTCATGGCAAGCAGTAAGCTTTTAACTTCCAATAAGAGAACAATTCTATTTCTCTTATGGAATAAAACTATTTAAAGGTGTATAGAATTGGAACTTCCAAGGTGATGTACCATGTAGGAGGTAGATTAACTTTAGCTGATCTCCTGTGTGCTTGTTTCATCAGATTGGCTTCCCTAACAATGGCACATGACAACATGAGACTTCACAATCACAGAAAGTATTGTGTATAGGAAGAAGAAGTATTTCAATGTGACATAGTCTTGGTTTTTAAAAACAATGCTTTTTTTTTTTTTTTTCTAATAGCAGAAGCCTCCAGCATATCTCACCTCAGGTTTTTTGACCTAATTAATAGCACTTTCCTATTACTGAATGAATTACCATGATAAAAATGACTTTTTGTTTATGGAGCTAAAAATTATGACAACCACCCCTGAGAAGAATGGACTCTATGGTATGGTAACATTCAAGGTAGTACATAAAAATCAGAAATCAGGGAGAATGAGGAGGGAGTGGGAGTGAGTCCTCTGCTATAGCTATCAACAATGTTGAAGCAACATTATAAAGGCCATTAGTTGTGATAGCACTTGTGTTGAGATTTGTTCTGTATGGATTGATGGAATTCTTTTTTTTTTGAGACGGAGTCTCGCTGTGTCGCCCAAGCTGGAGTGCAGTGGCCAGATCTCAGCTCACTGCAAGCTCCGCCTCCCGGGTTCACGCCATTCTCCAGCCTCAGCCTCCCAAGTAGCTGGGACTACAGGTGCCCGCCGCCTCGCCCGGCTAGTTTTTTGTATTTTTTAGTAGAGACAGGGTTTCAACGTGTTAGCCAGGATGGTCTCGATCTCCTGACCTTGTGATCCGCCCGCCTCGGCCTCCCAAAGTGCTGGGATTACAGGCTTGAGCCGCCGCGCCAGGCCGGATTGATGGAATTCTTATAGATTATTGTTAGATTCACTGGGAGTTCATCTTACTGATCTTGTTTTATATACTTTTAACTGTTTTACTCTCTACTATGTAATTTTTGTCAATGTTATGCTTTTTCTTTCTTCAAAATATTTCCTACATTTTCTTTTTTATCAAACCTAATGTTACCAGCAAATGTAATGATTAAAAATTTAAACTCTACAATCAGACATAATTGGTTATACATAAAAGTTGGTATACCCTAACTCATTCACTTATGTTGCCTGACTTTAGAAAAACTATATGATCCTTATAAATTTCAGTTTTCTCATCTTGAAAATAATTATTAATGTCACTTACATCATAAAATAAAGAAGAAATCCCATGAAGAGGCTTTATCATATTACATGACACTTAATAGTGTGCTCAGAAAATTTTAGGTGTTATTATTATCAGTATTGTGAAAACAAAAATTAATCCAATCATATCCTAATTTTTCAGCCATTTTCTTTGGAATCATTGCAACAATCTCTTAGAGGACAACTTGCTTCCACTTTCTTCATATTATATATTTGCCTTTGAATTTTTATTCTGGAAATATTTCTTATTTATACAGATTTCCAGTTTCAAAAAGTGATCATTGTTTTCTGAGGCCGACCAAATAAAATATAAATCTGTTTTTAGTAATTTAGATTAATCTGAATTTAGCCTCGCTCTACTTAATCTCACTATTACTGTATGGACTTTTGCTCTTCTTGAAAGAGAATCATACCATGTTGCCTTCCACCTACAAGTGTTATGTCCTTTTTCTTTCCTTTATCTTCCACATGGCATTCTCATTTTCCATTGAGAGAAATCAGTCTAATGTTTCAATATCCAGATCATTTTTTCTATATTCATTTGTTTCCATCTAGCCATGGTAGACTCCTTCCATTTCCATGGAGCTCAGGTTGCTCACCTTTGTAGTCTCAGTGCCAAATATAGCAGAGACCACATAGTAGATATTCACTGAGAATAATCAAATTGATGTTTTAAAGAGATAAAAATGAAGTGTTGTATGAAGATAGTCTTATTAAAGCTTAAAAAAATAAAAAGTCATGCTTTCTGATATGATAAAATGTAACATAACAGGGAGTAATTAGCAAATACATTTGTCATTTGGCCATAATAAATTTAGTAAAATTCATAATTAGATGTCAACAATGATTGGTCAGCAAACTTGAGACAAAGGCAAATAACCTCAGAAATATGGTAAGGTATATATGTATACCATTATACATTATATTTTAACTTACGGTGTTTTGACTTTTTTTTTGAACAGATACCACTGCAGAGGAATTTCGCATTCAAATATATTTGTCTTGCAGACTAACATCCTCTTGTCTATTGCATGTTTATTTCCAAGAGATATATCCCCATCAGTTAATTCGAGTGATAGCAATTCTTAGAAAGGGAAGTAGGAATGAAAATAAGAAGGAATGAAAGAAAATAATACAGACACAATATTAAAAAAAATCAATGAACAAAAAAAGGAAGGAAGTTAATTTAAAAACTTCCTTTCTTTAAAAAGAAAGAAAAAGAATGAAAGGAAAAAACAATTACTGTCATTTTTTGTATGACTCTTGGATAGCATTATGAATCTTTATTATTAAAGAGTTCTTAATTCCTAAATACAAGAAAATTAATTTAAATTACTACTTAACATACTAAACCATGCTAATGTGAAAGTACATGGAATCATTGCTAATAAAAATGGTCAATCAAAGTCAATGTTTGGAATGTTGCAGTAACATTGCAAATATTAAAAAATGATTGCAAAATGGTTAACGCTTAAAACCTAGGCAGATTCCCAAATGCTGTAACTCTTCAGAGAAATTTTTACATACAGGGCCTGGTGCCATGGCTCACACTTGTAATGTCAGCACTTTGGGAGGCTGAGGTTGGTGGATCACAAGGTCAGGAGTTCGAGACCAGCCTGACCAACATGGTGAAAACCCATCTCTATGAGAAATACAAAAATCAGTCAGGCGTGGTGGGACGTGCCTGTAATCCCAGCTACTCAGGAGGCTGAGGCAGGAGAATCTCTTGAACCCAGGATGTGGAGGTTGCAGTGAGCCAAGATTGTGCCACTGCACTCCAGCCTGGGTAACAGAGTAAGACTCCATCTCAAAAAAAAAAAAAGAAATTATTATATACAATTTTTACATACAATTATATATACAATACTGATACTATGTTTTTGAGAGAAGTGAAATATGAATACTTAATTTGAACTTTTACTTCTTTTTTTTTTTTTGAGATGGAGTTTTGCTGTTGTCGCCCAAGCTGGAGTGCAATGGTGCGATCTCGGGTTACTGCAACCTCCACTTCCTGGGCTCAAACGATTCTCCCCAGTAGCTGCCTCAGCCTCCCCAGTAGCTGGGACTACAGGTGCAGGCCACCACACCTGGCCAAATTTTCTTTTGTATTATTAGTGGAGATAGGGTTGGTCTCAAACCCCTGGCCTCAGGTGATCCACCCATTTCTGCCTCCCAAAGTGCTGGGATTACAGGCATGAGCCACCATTCCCAGCCAAATTTTTACTTCTTAAAACTCTATATTTCAAATCTTATATTTAATATCTTAGATGACTGGATTATCTAGTTTATCTACCTATTATGAAGTGTCAAGGGATGGAACTTCAAGGATCTAATGATAGAGGTAACTTTTTGTGACAAGATCAAACAAAAGGACAAACAGAGTTTCTCTAGAAAGAGGTGTTATCGCTCATCTCCACAGCAGCAGGGAGATGTTTGTGCTTCAGTTTCCTTATGGCCAATACTGCCTCACATTCAGTAGAAAATAGTTCATCCTTCTAAGAGCAGAAATAAATTGGAACCCTGAGATGTCTGAATATTTATTTTACCACCATGGAAGCCTCTGAAATATATAACTGTTCCTTTCAAGGCAAAAATCAACCATGCCATAAGAAACAGCAGGAAAAAATAAATCACCAATTAAATAATAAATTTGCACTGTACATTTTTAATTCAAGTTTATTTTCCTCAAAATGTTTTAATAAAATTTATGAACATTTGCATACAGTTTCTACTACTGATGGGTACAATATGATTTGCAGCACCTTCAAACCAATCATGGGCATTAACTTTTTACTTTTTGTATTAAAGAACTTCTTTCTTAGTATCTCAAACTTGATATAAAATGTTAATTATTAAATAATATAAATACAACATATTTTAAACAGTAATCAAAGAATGTTTCTCCTTTGGAGGACATATATGCTTAGTTGAGGGTTTGAATTCTCAGATATTCAGTTAATTTTGCTTGATCTGTAAACTGGCAAGCATTCAATTATCTGTGCTTTATCAAATGTCACAGGTTGTATTTTTTAAAGGCCATTCATTAGTGTTTCTGAACAATTTTACTTTATGTTACACTGTGATATTAACAGATGGCAAATGTAGTTGGCAAATAAATGTTTTTGACTCCATTCCTCTCTTCCTCTTTTGAGTACCTTCTTGTTACATGTTATATAATTAGTGCTTAAATCTGGTACTTCCTCTTTGCCAGGTACTCATTCAAGTTCATACATTCACTATCTTATTAGCATTGCTTCATTGCATTGGCCTTCTGTTTCAGAATCTTTTCTACCTGCTTTATTGTATATGTTCTGCCAAATATATTTTTCTTTCTGTATACAACCTTCTCTTTATCTCTTCTTCTTCCCTCTCTTTTAAGTATGTTATGGTGAGTCAAAGATTCTCTAGCCATACAATTCCCATTAACTTTAATACCATTAAACTTTAACTTTATTAACTTTAATAACATTATACCAGTGTCTTTTTCTTGATATTCTAGTAATATTGTTAAGTATATATCTCCAGCTTTGTTATTCACATTTTACCCTTCTCCTTGCTCTTTTTCCTCTTTTGTCCATTGTTCCTTCAGAATTATAGTTTGTTTTTAAGTCAGATTGTCCTTTTTTTTTTCAGTTGGTTAAGATAAATATCTCCTTCCACTACAGTGTCACCTCTGCCACACTTTGCCTCATGGTGAGTTGTCTTGGGGTGGCCAGGAGCAGTTTTCAAATCTGTCAAGGAGAATCTTATAAAGAGAGAGGCATTTCATTTGGATTTAGTAGGATATAGTCACATTGTTGCAATCACTCCCATGAGTAGTATTTCCAGTTATAGCCTTATAGAAAGGCTTCAGGAATTTTAACATGAGTTTGTAAAAGTGGAAATCACATGAAAATATTCTGTAAAACTGGGATCTAAAGTATGTGAGGTAGAAAGGGATAAAAAAGTTAAAATCGTACAGAGCAGAAGCTAGCCTGTGGAAAATTCTCACAATCATTAAATGTGTAGTTGTTAAGGAGAGGATTTCTTTTCCTTTAAAAACAAGTAAAAACAAAGTCTCTCTGTCAGTAATATATTTGATTATACAGCCTTTTTAAAGGAGCACACACTTTCATTTTATAAGCATAATCTATATCCCCACCTACCACCACCACCACCACCACCAACAACAAAAACTTATATTCAGCCCTTTTGACCCAGGATTGTTTTGTTTTGTTTTTACATGAATTAGTTGCCAATATTTTAAAATAATACATTAAAAATATACGTAGCATTTTTTTTTCCACTTTAACCAGTTTTAGGGATATGATTCAGAGCCATTAAGTACATTCAGATTGTTGTGCAACTATCACCATCATCCATTTAAGGACTTTTTTTTTCCATCTTGTAAGACTGAAATGCTGTACCCATTAACTGACCACTGCCCAGTATCCCTTCTCCTAACCTCTGGCAACCACCATTCTACTTTCTATCTCAGTGAATTTGATGACTCTAAGTAAGTCAAAATGAGTCGATTCATGCAGTATTTGTCCTTTTGTGACTATTTTATTTCACATAGCATGATACCATCAAGAATAATCCAAGTTGTAGCATGTGACAAAATTTTCTTTTCCTTTTTCTTTTCTTTTCTTTTTTTTTCTTTCTTTTTTTGAGAACATTTTTGGAGTTTCGCTCTGTCACCCAGGCTGGAGTGCAGTGGCACAATCTCAGCTCATTGCAAGCTCCGCCTCCTGAGTTCAAGAGATTCTCCTGCTTCAGCCTCCCCAGCAGCTGAGATTACAGGCGCCCACTACCAGATCTAGCTAATTTTTGTATTTTTAGAAGAGACGAGGTTTCACCATATTGGTCAGACTTGTATCGAACTCCTAACCTCAGGTGATCTGCCCGCCTTGGCCTCCCAAAGTGCTGGGATGACAGGCGCGAGCCACTGCACCTGGCCAAGAACTTTCTTATATTTTTAGGGCTAAAAATATTGTATTCTATTACATGCATATAACACATCTTGTGTATTCATTCATCTGTTGATGAATATTTAGGCTGCTTCCACCATTTGTCTATTTGGAACAATGCTGCTATGAACAAAAGTATAACAAGCATCTATTTGAGTCTCTTCAGTTTGTTTGAGTATGTACTCAAAAGTGAAATTATTGGATCATGTGGTAATTCTCTTTTTAATTCCTTGAGAAGCTGTCATATAAAGTATTTTTTTATGAAAAAACAAACAAACAAACAAAAAATTTGCTATCTTCTGGGAAAATATCCAAAAGTTCTCTTTTTGGCATTGCAGAGATCCTTCTGGAGCAAAGAAGATGCTCAGTCCATCACCAGGGGCATAAATCCTTCAGTCAGTCACAAGTCCTCTTTCTAAAATATTCAGTTATATTACTTGCTTAACCCTTAGGCACATATATTTCAGGACCTTTCACCTAGAGGTTAAGATGATCTATGTAAAATCCAAATGAACCTATATAAAAAGGGTGATTGAGAGAAAGTAGGAAGAAAGAAACAACAAATGAAAATATGATGATGATGGACTAGACCCTTCCTCACTCTTCAGGTCAAAATTACAAAGGAGAAGGAGGCCATGAGAATGAGTAAAGGATTTAAAGAAATTATTTATAAGAGAAAAACAGAATGCCCAGTAAGTATTGGAGATGAGAATCAGTTGTGAATCTATGAAATTGCAGCTCAAATTTAAGTTTCCATATGAACTATGAGTAATTTTATAAAGTACAAACTTTGCTACTAGCTCTTGAGACTGTGAAGCTCTGCATAAGTGTTGGGAAAGGTGTCATGCACAAAGTCTTTCAATCTCCTGGAAGCCAGCTGAGAACTGGCCTTGAGCTTGGAATACTTTTTTTAGCAAGAGATAGTCTATGCAGTCTATGCTAGGTATATAATCTTGTGTGGGAATATATGTCCCTGTTTCTGACTCCATGTGTATTTTTTTTCCACTTAAACATGTCCCTACAGTTTATAACTGTCCTCTGCAAGGAGGTATGGGGTCCTGTTGCAGTATAAGAGGGGTGAGTGCAGGTCAATTGCCCTTTGGTGGTTGCCAGGAGGAACCTGCTGACCGTGGGCATTCAACACCCATTGCAGAAGCTGATCTTGCTCTGTTTCTTCTCAATGTTGAGCAAAGCCTTGTTCCATCCAGTGCTTGAATGTCTTGTGTTTTCTTTGGTGGCTCCTTTCCAGAGACACAGTGGGCAGAAGTGTTCAGACTTCTATTCTTGGTAATAGGTAACAGATGCAACAATAAATAACAGATGTGCAACATGATCTGTGACCAATTATGCTACTTCCTTCAAATACTGTCAATTATTTGCTACATATGTGTTAGTTAGATCATGTACAGACAGCAAAGTAGGTAGTTGTGTTGCATCTCTGTCTTCCAGTGATAAACCCATATGGCATTTTCAAAACTGGAGGATCAAAAAAGGAAAATGGCCAACAAAGTTTAAAATGCAGCAAAGGAGCAAACAGTGATAATACTGGAGGTAAAATTTGAATATAATTTAAGAAAAGTTATAGAACAAATAGTTGACTGTAAGAAGGATGACATTACCACCATCCAAGAGACAACAGAGGAGGAACTTAGTAAAGGCAAATGCATCTACATAAATGATAATGAGGAAATGTGTTGTGATAAAAGGGGACAAGATATCCTAGAGGAAGTGATGCTGACAAAAAAAAAAAAAAAAAGCCTCTCAAGAAATTCTTGGAAATTTTTAATGACATTGAAACTGTAGAGGATAAAATTTTGGAAACTGATCTAAACTTAGAAGAGTGTGAGGATTTGCCAAGCCTAAAAACTGTGCTTACTCTGTATCATCAATCATACGAAAATAAGTCATGCACTATTCAAATTGCTCTTTGTGAGCTTTTTTAAAAAAAAATAAATAAAATATTTTTGAATATCTCTAATATTTTAAATTGTAATATGCTAAATAAATAGCTTTTACTTTTTAAATTTCACTGTCCTTTTTAAATATAGCATTCACGTTGTATTAGGTAGTATATGTAATTTGGAGATGATTTAAAGTATAAGGAAAGATGTGTGTAGGTTATACACAATACTGCACCATATTATATAAGGGACTTGAGTATCTGTGGAGTTTGGTGTATGTGGAGGGTCCTGGGACCAATCCTTCCAGATACCAAGGTTAGACTGTAGTGTATAAATAAGTAACTTAGAACATCAGTGTGGGTCTCTTCCAAAACTTTCTGACCCCCAATCCTACTTCTAGAGGAAATCTCTCCTAAAGAATATTTTAGCATCTTTTGTTACTTACATTATTAATTAGAAAATTAAAATATTAATTTTTTACTGCTCATTTTACTTTTTTATTTCTTATATTATTATTATTTCATAGTTTTTGGGGAGGTTACGTGGATAAAGTCTTTTGTTGCGATTTCTGATATTTTGGTGTACCCATCACCCAAGCAGGGTTCACTGCATCCAATATGTAGTCTTTTATCCCTCACCCCCCACCCACCCTTCCCCAAAAGTCCCTAGAGTTCATTATGTCATTCTTAGACCTTTGCATCCTCATAGCTTAGCTCCCACTTATAAGTGAGAACAAACAATGTTTGGTTTTCCATTTCTGAGTTACTTCACTTAGAATAATGCTTTCAACTCCATTGAGGTTGCTGTGAATACCATTATTTCATTCCTTTTTATGGATGAGTAGTATTCTATGATGTGTAGATACATATACAACATTACTTTCCTCCACTCCTTGGTTTACGGGCATTCGGGCTGATTCCACATTTTTGCAATTGCAAATTTGTCTGCTATAAACAGGCATGTGCCTTTTTCTTACAACTAACTTTCCTTTGGGTAGATACCCAGTAGTGGGTATCTTAAGTAGGGGGATTTGCTGAATCAAATGGAAGTTCCACTTCTAGGTTTTTAAGGAATTTCCATACTGTTTTCCATAGTGGTTGTACTAGTTTAAATTCCCTCGAGCAGTATAAAAGCTTTCCCTTTTCACCATATCCATGCCAACGTCTATTATTTTTTGATTTTTTGATTATGGTCACTCCTGCAGGAGTAAGGGGAAATTGCATTGAGGCTTTGATTTGCATTTGTCTGACACTTAGTGATGTTGAGTATTTTTTCAAGTTTGTTGTTCATTTGTGTATCTTTTTTTGAGAATTGTTTATTCATGTCCTTAGCCTACTTTTTGATGGGATTCATCATTGTTTTTTCTTGCTGATTTGTTTGAGTTCCTTGTAGATTCTGGGTATTAATTTTTTTGTTCCATGCATAGTTTGCAAATATTTTCTCCCACTCTGTGGCTGATTATTTCTCACTGTACATTTATAATCAGAAATAAGAATAATTTTAATTTTGACAAACCTTTTTAAATATTATGGAACAATCGTATTTTTTTTCACGTTGGTTATTTAGATTGCTTTGCAAAGTTTCTGCTTCCAGGATCATTTTTATGACCCCACACTACTGTGCAAAGTGAGTGCTAACTGTGCTTTACCTGCTGGGACATTCTAGCTGATAATGTATCCACTGGAGTTTTAGATTCGTATGGGTCGTATGGCTTTGTTCATTCTTGCTTTTGAGGCAAAAGAGCATAAGCATAGAGAAGAAAATATGTGTTTCTGATAGATAAATGCAAGATAAAATACTACCAGAATCTAAAAAACTTTAAAGTAAAAACTGCCTGAATTATAGCCTCACTGTGGGTGCTTACTACCAATGCAATTTTGGATAGGATATTGAACCCTTGTAAGGCTTATTGCCTTCACCGTTTCAATGGAAATTACAAGCAACTTGTTAGGAAAATGACTGTACAGTTATTAACATAGCTTATAACGTGAAGGGGTGGTCAATGAATGAGTATTAAAGTTGGTCAGTTTGGGCTTTGTAGGTATTAATATTATGGGGAAGATAAAATTTTACATACTAGGCTAATAGGTTTAGACATTTTCCTGTGGCAAAGATGAAGTCATTGGGGATAGTCCACTGAAGAGTGTGATTAAATTAATGCCTCAGGAAGAGCAACCAAAAAATACTGGATATCACAGATGAAAGAATAGAAAGACAAGTGGCGAGGTGGTCAATTGGGGGTGCAGAATAGACAGATTTGTGGTGATAAGACCTAAATTAGTAAAACCTTCCGTAAGCGTTGTTCGAAGAATGAAATCTAATGGAACACTACATTTAATGTAAATTTGTTTAATGTTGTTAACAATAATTTAAGCCTAATAGAAAGAGCCATAAGCACTGACATGACCTGCTGACTTATTTATACTGGTACCAAGTAGTAGTAAAGTATATATTGCACTTAAGTTGATTATCAGTTCCTATTTGTGGAGTATATGAATGAATAATTTACCATATGAAACCAAAGATGTCTACCAGGTTTTAAGTAAATGTAATAGAAAGTAAGGTAGTGCTATAAGAAAAAGGTATAAAGAATGAGAACTCAGAAAGACAGGAAATGTACATGGTTATTTAAAAATCACTGTAAAATATAAAGTAAGCACTATCCAGCATTGGACAGTAGAAATGTGTAATGACAAGAGATAGAGATTTGGCAATGATTTAAAGATAACAGCTAAAGGGCAAATCTCTAAACATTTTGAAATAGACAGTATACCCTCAAGTGCTTCCAATCATTCAATAAATGTTTTCAAGAGTACTTTGAAACTTTTGGAAAATACAAAGCTAAATGAAATGTGAAATCTGTAACACATTTCAATAAAGGAGAAAATACTTATTCTTAAACCATTATAACATATGGTAAAATGAGATTCATAATAAAAACATACTCAAATGGAGTGGCATGAATCTTTCCAGACAAGTGTTAATTCGTTCAGAAGTCTTCATTTTATTTGGTTTTGTTTTTAATGCGTGTGTGTGTGTGTGTGTGTGTGTGTTGTTGTTGTTGTTTTTGTTTGTTTGAGAGTGAATCACAGAAAGAATTCTACTCAAATATGGGCAAGTGCAATTTAGAAAGAAGGACAAAAGTTACTCAGTGAGTGAAGTCACTAAAGCAGAAAAGCAGAGAAATGCAAGAAGAGCATTCACTGGTTGAGTTTTGTAGAAATGCAAAGGTGATCAAGAGAAAGACAATCAGAAAAGACATGCTTGGAGACAATATTGCAAAGTCTTATATGCTCTGAAAAGTATGTAATTATTTCACCAGTGTATTGCATATTGTTTATACAGGGCTTTTCTGGTAGTGTTTTTGTGAATTCATCTTCAGTGTCACCCATATTAATCAGGGAAGATTAATCATTACAATAAATAATCCTGAATCAGTGTGACTTACCAAAATGATAATTTATTTCTCACACTAGAGAGGGTCTATGAAGTAGGGCTAAGGCTTTTTTCATTCTATTTCACTGTCACCTTCTGGAGGTGACACAGGAGTCCTCCACTAGATCTTTTGAATCCATCTGGAACAGATGGAAGAAGAGCTCTTGGGAGATATTAAAGGGTAAACCTGAGAATGATACTAGCCAGAATCCAGTGAGTTCTCCATCAAATTACAACATAAGCATGAACAATTGTCTCTACCAATGAAAAAACAACTTGGAGTGTCTTACAGTGTGTGTGTTGAGGTTGTCTGGATGCTTATATTCTTAAAAGGAGTTTTCAGAAGAAATTGAGAGAATGTGACATCTTAACAACGCTATTAGGGAATAATATACAAGCTAACAGCTATTACATTAGCGTCCCAATGTGTGCAACAATCTTTCAAAATTAAAAGGATATCAGGAAAAAAGTGGATGATACTAGTGTGTGATGAATCTAAAGCAATCAGATAGAGAAAAGAACAGCAGTCATGATAAAGGTCAAAGATGACAAAAATTCAATCCAAGAATTTTGAAGTAAAATAATGGAACAAGTAAATTCCACAGATGAGATTACTCATCTGAAAAACTATGAAATATCTATCAGTAACATAATGATGTATTCCAGTTTTCTTGGCAAAGTCCAGTTTTACAGTGGTAGTCTCAGCATAATAAGTATCAAAAGTATTCCAGTTTAAATAATAAATAGTGTGGTCATCTTCCTCACAAGGCAATAGCTGAAAAAATTTGACCAAGTAGGCTTGAATTGAATTGCCTAATAAAAGTAACTTTTTAAACTAAAATTGCATAAATTTTAAAATAAAATTTGTCAAGTTAATCGAATATGACTCTGAGAAAAACTTTTGTCAAAAGAGGTAGAGTTATCATGGCATCACAAAAACAGGGGTTGCATTCAACAAGGATGTGATATGGTACACACACCAATGTCCAGGAGAGATACTCTAGTATCTCCAGATAAATTGATGCAGTTGTGTAGCCTGCTGAGTAGAACTATTTCTACAGAGAAGACAGATGCACTACAAATGACTTGATGACATTGGTCATTAGTATCTTCAGTGTTTCCTCTTGCTATGATTCTATGCTTAACACACAATGTATTGATTAGAAGTTTCCTCCTATAAAACTTTCTTACTGGAAGATATTGCACTCTTCAACATGTACATTTTGTTTAGCTTGCCAGTTAGCAAAATAAATTGCACACCATGATTTTACAGATGTCGTTTCTGTTTGGTTAGCATGAGTCACGTACCCTTGAAAGCAATCACATCTATGAATGCTGAAAAGCATTTCTTAGTCCTAAAAGTTGAGGCCAAGACCAAGCCAAGACACAAGTATTATCCCACTCAAGAAACTGTCCTCAAGATCCTCATCAAAAAGCCAGCTGATATCTCTAAATGAAAATTCTATCTATTTTTTCTTTAGTTTAATATTAGCAATGCCAATATTCAAAGTAATAAAAGGAAGGGTAACAATTGTTTATTAAGAACTGTTTTCATGAAACACATATATTGGTGAATATTAGGATTTTCTGGTCTGTACTGATGTCGGATTTCTAAATCTAAGTGGAAATAGCTAGAGGATTGAAACTACGCAAAGTAAGGCTAGGTCTGCCCAATAGTCTAATCACAGGAAACGCACATGTTCTAGTCAGAAATTTGGAAACACCTGGGAAATCCGCAGTGACGATTTTCAATGAAACGATGATGACTTTAATGACAGTCAGAGTGAGATTTCACAAACCACAGTTAGTTTGAAGGAGAAAGCATTTGTGCTTATGTGACAAAGCTGATAAAGTCATCATAGCCTGGTAATGTAAGAGAAAATTTAATGAATCCCAATCATTTCCTTCGAACTGGATTACTCTGTAGACTTCAGAGCATATTCAAAAACAGTTTCCTCCCTGATGAAGCCTTTATGTGCTATATGTCAAGGCAATAGATATTTCAATGACAAAAGAGACAGCAACTAGAAGTGGCAATGCCCAGCCAAGCAGACAGAAAACACAAACGTGTCCAGTATTCATAATACATTTGTTTCCTTACTGGCATCCCCAACAATGGGGTTATGAGAGGAACTGACACAAACAAGGATAGTGAATTAGAATTTATGTTTGTCAAACAAGAACAGAAAAGAGATACACTAGATAGGCTTTTGGCATTTACATTTAGAATTTGATGAGAAAGCATCGTGCTGGGAGGTGGAGATGGAGGAATGAATATATTGTGAGAATAAGAAAGAGAATGTGAATGGTTATGCTATCAGCACATAGTAACGTAATTGCTAGCTTGGAGATAAATAACTTCTGTGTATATATTATGCATGATTTGATTGATAGTGATAACACTAAAGAAAGTATTAAATATTAAACCTGTATGTCAGTCACCTCACTTCCCCACTCTTTCTCTCTCTCGCTCTCTCTCTCTCTCACACACACACACTCACACATACACACACATATGCATATAAAAAGACGTCTAAAATTATACGTGAAGAATGAAATGGCAATGAGTTCTTTCCTTCCATATAATTGGGAAAGAAAGGTTCAGAAGACTCCAACCTGGAAATGTCAACAGACACAGAAAAACAGTAAATCCAAGAAAAGACTCTTCCTCCAGCCAAAGAAGGGAGGAAAAGGGAGGCTTACCTGTGGCAACCTTTCTGGTAATAACCACTCTATTCCAGGCAAGCATCAATACAAATATTGCCCCTCACCCTCCATGCAGGGGTCAGTGGGACTGAGCACATAGCCAATCTTCTCACCCACTCTCCCACCTTAGAGAAATATATTGGTAATCTAATCCCTCACTTTGTATTGTCAGCCAGCAAGCAGAGTGCTAATCTTCCATTCTTTGTTTAGTGGATATAGTGTTCTAATATCCCTGCCAGGGTTTGAAACAGTCCAGGGATTGAACAAGGCAATGTGAGTAGGAGCTTGCCAGCATTTCAGTTTTCTGTGACCTTTCTTTTAGTAGGTTTCAGTAGGACTTAGTGGAAAACTGAACCTTCACCCCCACCCATCAATATCAAGACTAAATGAAGCAGTGTGAAGAAGGACTATTTACCACTCGCGTTCCCCCTTCAATCCCATCTCAGAGTGGAAGCTGTGTTTGCACTCTGACTGCAATGAGGTAGAGTGAGTCAGAGCCCCACTTCTGCTGCAGTGATGTCAACAGGGCCCAACAGAAAGCTGGGGATCTACCTTCCCGAGGACCTGTGCACACTGCAATTAAACAAAGCAACTGCCTGCTAAAAAAGACTAACTAGGTTCAGAACCTCACGACAAATTAAATCTTAAATTTAATCTATTTAAAAAATTAAGTAGGTCACAGAATCTCTTGGGTAATCTCACATAATACCTAAAATGTCCAGGATACAATTGTAAATCACTTCTCATAACAAGAACCAGGTCAACCACAATTTGAATGAGAAAAAAATCAACAGAAGCTAACAGCAAGATGACTCAGATATTGGAATTATCTGTCAAAGATTTTAAAGTAACAATTACAAAAAATGTTTCCATAGCAATCACAGACACACTTTCAACAAGTAAAAAACAAAGCAAAATGAAAGAAAACTAACAAACAACTAGAAAGACTCAGCAAAGATATGAAACAAAAACAAAAAACCTTGTTAGGGCTCAATAATAGAGAGAGTAACATTGACAGAGGATAGAATCAGTAAACTTGAGGATAGATTAGTGGAATTTGCCCAATCTGAAAAACAGAAGGAAATATATATTTTTAAGCTTGCCATAAGCAAATTAATTCCAAAATGTATCATAGTTAAATTTCCGAAAATTAAAACAAAGGAAATTTTAAAAATATTCACAGAGAAATTATACATTCCTTGTAGAGAAACACCAATTTGAAAGACAGTGACTGTCTCATGTAAAATTGTAAGGGACAGAAGGAAGTGGCATATTTTTCAAGTATTGGAAGAGAAAGAGGCTTTTTCTTTTTGAAGAAGCTTTTCTTCAAAAAGAAAAGCTTAGAATGAAGAAAAGGAGGGGTAAATAATAACAGGCTATATTTCTTATCATGGTTTTTAAAAATTTATATTGGTAGTTGAAACAAAAATTTTAACAATCTGATGTGTTCAATGCATGCAGCAGAAGCATTAAAGGCAATTATACTTAACAATGCGGAGAGTAAAGAGTCTTAAATGGAAGTACGTTTTCTATAGCATCTATACCTACCCTTTTTAGCATATTTGAACTACCACAACCCAATAAAATGATTCTATATTTCTGGGGGGAAAAAAAAGACATAAAACAAAAAGCTAGTGGGATTTGAAATCACAGCCTATTTTCTAACCACTCACATTGTTTCTGTATTTTAATAATAACATGCATAAATCAATATCATAAAATTTACTATGCTAATTATAACTTGCCTGTTTATTATTCATCACTTCCAGCAGATTAAGAGTTGCTTTATAATGAGCAATGATCTATTGTGTATCTCTAGAGATTGAATTATGATTTATGGAGGAGGCATCGTAAATGTCTGTGGAGAGAATATAGAAATCCACAGCCTGAATTAGGCAAAATTAAGACAACTTATGTTTACTGAATATTTACTTATTGTCAGACACTTTTCAAAGAGATGTACATCCCTTGACTTATTTCATCATCACCACCACTCTTAGAGGTCTCATGAACAGAGAGCTGTGTCATGCTGAATCTGGACAGTGGTATCAAACTTCTACAGTAAACAAAGCCTGTACAAGACATTCAAGTTACGTAGATGACACACTATTTTAATGATGGGGGTAGAGAAGCAAGGGATTAATGAAGGAATACAACAAAGGCAGGAATATCATCATCAGGCCTGGAGAAACACCCAGAAGACAGCTCAGGTCACTTAACTATGAAGCCTTTTGTAGGTGAGATAATAGATGAGTGGGGTCACTAATGTCTTTTTTTCAGTTTTATCTCTGACATTTTATGATTATGAAACTTAGGGACAGGGAATTACATTGAGGAAATATTCTTTAATGAGTGCATTGCACAGTATCTATCTCTAGGCCTGATTTACTTCAATAAACATAAAGACTGAGAGGTAAGGAATCATGTTTTATGCAGAGGTTGTGATTGTGTGTTTGTGGTTGTGAGGGTGTTTGTATGTTTATTCAGAGTTTCTCCTATCTCAGAGATGGTGACCTCACCCCTTAATGGTGAACTGAAACTTTTTGAGATCCTAGATAGAGACAGTCAAATACTTGGAGATATAGCTTACAGATTTCAAAAAATAACATAGACATGTCTAGGGTAAACAGTGTAGCCTTAAACTATGACTAACTGTTGTCTGAAAGTGGTAATTTGTACCTGAAACTGGAGTTCACTGTTGAACCACTGTAAGACATAGAACACATTAAAAGGCAGTTCCATAGAGATAGGATTACAATTGTTTTACTTCATTTCTTGCAGTCTGAATACAAATTTTGTTCTTGGAGAAGAGGAAAAAGGAGTCTATCAGAGAAGGGTATATGTGAATGTAAACCATAGTACTAGATTGTGGTTTAAGTTCTTCCAGCTTTCAGAAACAGAGACATACTCATTAATTATTTTCTTCAGTATTTATTGAGCACTGTTATGTGGTCTCTTCTAAGAACTGAAGATATACCAGTGACCCTTCAAGCTACTTCAGACAATGGAAGTTTAAAGTGTGGAGACACCGGAAGGAAGAACAGAAAACTCACAAGGCATAATAAAAAACAGTGGACCATTCTTTAAGATAGATTGTATCTCTGTAGCTCTATTGTATATTACTTAGACAAAGATATCATAGCACCCTTTCATTGTACTTGTGTTCTGCATTATTCTGACTCAGTTATATATTTTTCTGCCTTCATTACTACTAATTCACCTTTTTAATCTTTCATAAGTAGTCCTTTTCTACAATTTTAAAGCTAGAAGAGCCCTGATAAATTTTGTAACACATTTTCATTTCCTGAGTTTGGTTACTGTAGGACTTTGTGTTCAGGACCAATTAGAAGGATTGATGACCATCAAAAACCATTTTGGTTTTTGGCAATTGTCAGTGTTGCAGTTGGTTTATAAATCCTGTCCAGAGCCTTGAGTGTTATTCTGTAGCTATTGATACATCAGGTAACTCAAAAATTCATTTGAAAACAAAGTGATAAAAAGGGACTAAATAGAGTCTACCAACCACATTCTCTGGTCACATTCCTGCCCAGTACAATGTTGGCAATGATGAAGATGTAAGTATCACAAATTAATGTCCTACAAGCTAACTTCATCTACTTAGCTGAAAGGAGGATTTGGAGAAAGAAAACAAAAGCCCTGCCAGCTGTCTGTCCTGGCATTAACAACTAAACCATAGTTTCATTAAAAGTAAACGATTTCTCCAAACCTAGGCAGGATCATTTTGCGACTGTGGTGAGATGAGACAAAATAAAAGCCCATATTGTAATCATGTGTGACTACAGATGCACAGTTATTGGTTTCTAATGGAAACCAATAACACTGGGTAAACCAGAAATATGACCAAACATCCTCACTCAACTAACATGGATGCCTGATCATTCTTTTCCAAAATAGCTTTGTAATTGCTCAACAGGTTCTCCTTATCCACTGCCTAGAGAGCTGATTTATCAAGACAGGGAAATTACAATAGATAAAGAGTTTAGTTCACACAGAACTGGCTGTATGGGAGACTAGAGGTTTTTATTACTCAATGAAGTCTCCTTGAAAACTCTGGGATCAGAGTTGCTCAGGACAATTTGGTGGGTAGGAGCCAGTGAGTTGAGAGTAGTGACTGGTTAGGTAGAAGATGAAATCCTAGGGACTCCAAGCTGTCCTCTTGCACTGAATGAGTTCCTGGGTTGGGGCTATGAGATCAGAGGAGCCAGTTTACTGGTCTGGGTGGTGCCAGCTGATCCATCAAGTGCAGGGTCTTATCTTAGGTTTTACAACAGTGATGTTTTCCCCAGGAGCAATTTGGGAAGGGTCAGAATCTCGCAGCCTACAACTGTATAATTCCTAAACCAAATTTCTAATCTTGTGACTAATTTGTTAGTCCCACAAAGTTGGTTTAGTCCCCAGGCAGGAAATGAGTTTGTTTTGGGAAAGGGCTGTTATTATCTGTGTTTCAAATTATAAACTAAGTTCCTCTCAAAGTTAGTTCAGCCTACGCCCCAGAATGAACAAGGACAGCCTGGAAGTTAGAAGCAAGATGGAGTTGGTTAAGTGAGATCTTTTTCACTGTGATAATTTTCTCAGCTATAATTCTTGCAAAGACAGTTTCAATTTCAGCTTTGTGCATTTCTTTGCCAAGTCGATACAGATTTTTAAGACAATGGATTGTAAAATTTCAGTACGTAGTCCAAGGCAAACTTATGGTTCCTTGAACATTTTTTTAAAATCACCCAACACAAGCCCAAATCTTATAACCAGCTTTTTGTCATACCTTCTTATTCAGGTGCCCCATACTTCTCCATGCTACTTTTTCTTACTGTTAAAACATTTACTGACAAGACCTACTCTGTTTGACTAAAGTATTCTAATGGTAAATATTTTCAAAAAGGAAAGGAGGGATCTGATAGAAGTTTCAAAAAGCTCACTTTGGCTGTAGAGTAAGGAAAGAACAACAGGGGTGAAAGCGTGGAAGCATGAGACAGCTGGAAGGTATTTCAGTGGTTCCTATGAGACTTCAGGGAAGCTTGGACTATAGTAGTGGCTATGGTAATGGAGACAAATGGATGAATTCAGGATATATTTAAGAACAAACAACTATTTTTGATAAATTAGATTTTTTTTGTTTTGTTAGACCTCAGGTTCAGAGTATTGAATTAACCCTATGCATTTAGCACATGGATATTATCATTTATTTATATCATTTGTTTATGCAAGGTTTGTTTCTAGTTTGCTTCCTTTATCCTCATCCTTCCCCTCTAATCCACACTCCACAAGCAACCATTTTAATGTGATTAATGAATGTATAAGTCTGTGTTCTTAGAAATGTGCATTATTCTTTTCTTTGTATTTACTTTTAATTTTGTTAATTATACACATTATTCTTTTTTTATTTTTTTATTTTTTTATTTTAATAATGGGATTTATTTTAATAGTCTTACAAATGCCTTCAGACCTGCATTTATATAAACATTGAAGATCTGAATGGGGCATTCAATTTTTCTTTTTTTTTTTTATTATACTTTAAGTTCTAGGGTACATGTGCATAATGTGCAGGTTTGTTACATATGTATACTTGTGCCATGTTGGTGTGCTGCACCCATCAACTCATCAGCACCCATCAATTCATCATTTATATCAGGTATAACTCAATGCCATCCCCATCAAGTTACCAATGAGTTTCTTCACAGAATTGGAAAAAACTGCTTTAAAGTTCATATGGAACCAAAAAAGAGCCCGCATTGCCAAGACAATCCTAAGTCAAAAGGACAAAGCTGGAGGCGTCACGCTACCTGATTTCAAACTATACTACAAGGCTACAGTAACCAAAACAGCATGGTACTGGTACCAAAACAGAGATATAGACCAATGGAACAGAACAGAGTCCTCAGAAATAATACCACACATCTACAGCCATCTGATCTTTGACAAACCTGAGAGAAACAAGAAATGGGGAAAGGATTCCCTATTTAATAAATGGTGCTGGGAAAATTGGCTAGCCATAACTAGAAAGCTGAAACTGGATCCTTTCCTTACTCTTTATATGAAGATTAATTCAAGATGGATTAGAGGCTTAAATGTTAGACCTAATACCATAAAAACCCTAGAAGAAAATCTAGGTAGTACCATTCAGGACATAGGCATGGGCAAGGACTTCATGTCTAAAACACCAAAAGCAACGGCAGCAAAAGCCAAAATTGACAAATGGGATCTAATTAAACTAAAGAGCTTCTGCACAGCAAAAGAAACTACCATCAGAGTGAACAGGCAACCTACAGAATGGGAGAAAATTTTTGCAATCTACTCGTCTGACAAAGGGCTAATATCCAGAATCTACAAAGAACTCAAACAAATATACAAGAAAAAAACAAACAACCCCATCAAAAAGTGGGCAAAGGATATGAACAGACATTTCTCAAAAGAAGACATTCATACAGCCAACAGACACATGAAAAAATGCTCATCATCACTCGCCATCAGAGAAATGCAAATCAAAACCACAATGAGATACCATCTCACACCAGTTAGTATGGCCATCATTAAAAAATCAGGAAACAACAAGTGTTGGAGAGGATGTGGAGAAATAGGAACACTTTTACACTGTTGGTGGGATTGTAAACTAGTTCAACCATTATGGAAAACAGTATGGCGATTCCTCAAGGATCTAGAACTAGATGTACCATATGACCCAGCCATCCCACTACAGGGTATATACCCAAAGGATTATAAATTATTCTACTGCAAAGACACATGCACACGTATGTTTATTGTGGCACTATTCACAATAGCAAAGACTTGGAATCAACCCAAATGTCCATCTGTGACAGACTGGATTAAGAAAATGTGGCACATATACACCATGTAATACTATGCAGCCATCAAAAAGGATGAGTTTGCGTCCTTTGTAGGGACATGGATGCAGCTGGAAACCATCATTCTTAGCAAACTACCACAAGAACAGAAAACCAAACACTGCATGTTCTCACTCATAGGTGGGAACTGAACAATGAGATCATTTGGACTCGGGAAGGGGAACATCACACACTGGGGCTTATCATGGGGAGGGGGGAGGGGGGAGGGATTGCATTGGGGAGTTATATACATTATTCTTTACTTATTTTTTCTCTTAGCAGCATATATTTACTTTGGCATTATTTTAAAATGTTCAGCTAGTTATTCTTTTTAAATGTTGTGGGAAACTTTATGATTTATGTTTTCCGCAATTTTTCTACTCACTTTTCCATAGATGGAGAAGCAGATGGCCTCTGCTTCCCTCCTATCATCAGTAACACTGGGTTTAACGATGTTGTATATGATCCTTTATGAACTCATGTAAGTTTCGTGGCATTTCTTTGACCCAAGAATTACTGAGTCATATTTGAGCATGTTAATTTGTTTACTGTGCATACAATTTGATGGAAAACAGTGAGAGAAGGAGAAAGAATCAACTAATCCTATGTTTAATAGCATAAATAGATCTCGAGAAAATAACTTGAGCGAAAGAAGAAACACACTAGAGAATACATCCTGCATGAATCTATTTATATGAAGTTCAAGAATAGGAAGTACTAATTAATAGAGCTAGAAATCAGGACAAAACAAGGTAGGTATGAGAAGGAGAGAATGCAGTTCAGTTGGTAGTACTCTGGTAGCCATCAGAAACCAGTGCACACATACAAATGAAACTTTAAAAGTTGTGTGGATGGATTTGGTTTTGTTTTTACTCCTCTGAGTCATACAGACTTGATGTTTTTATGTGTAAACCCCTTGATTCTTTAATTAATGATTTGTCTTGCCTTGGGTTGAATAAATAGACTTTTAAAATGCAGAAAACTTTCTTCTTACTCTGAACCAGGGAAATAATAAGAGAACCCTGAGCCAATTAGAATGTATGGTAAAGGCAAGACAAAAATTGCCTATAGCTTTATCAATCTAGTCTTTCAACCATTGTTTATTGATGTGCCTCTGAAAGCCACCACATGCATATAGAACATGCCACCTATTTATTCACCTGGTAAACATCCACTTATCTTTAAACTTTAGGGTATAAATCACTTTTTATGTGAAGTCTCCCTCATAACCACAATCTTATCATTCCCTTCGACCCTGTACTCTTCAGTCCCAACCTAAGCAGGATCAGGTACATCCTCTGCTTTCATACTTTTAACATATCACACTAAAATTAACTTGTCTGTCTTCCTCACTAGACTATGAGTGTATCGAGGGTTATGTGTTTTGAATCTGCAGCACTTAGCTCGGTAGTTGGCATACGAGGGTCTGATGTATGTTCATTTAATGTGTACAAAACACATACAATATGCCGAGTCCTGGGCTATGTGCATAGGAACCGGATTTTTTTTTATCATCGAAGGAATTGATTAATAGGTAGAGTTATTAAGTTTATCGGTGATGAAATATATCATTGGGATAAAATAGTACATTAGCATCTTAGTGCATTACAGTCAAAAGATGAGAACAAGAAATTATAAATAGTGGACAGGATTGAATTATCAAAAGACTGGTTTAATCTGGTATAGGGCTATATGGAGAACAAATAACTCAAGAAAACTGTGAATTTCAGCATACTATACTGCTAGTTTGGGTTATACTTTTCTTTATTATCTGAGACAATATGAGTTAATTATCTTAGCTTCCCAGGTAACTACTTAAGAATGGCAGCTATTAAAACTCTCATTAAACAGTCAGACAAATGTACATAAAATGCTTACTTTTAAGGTCTTAATTCTCAAGTATTGGTGTTTAAAATTAAAATTCCATAGGAGGTATTTGGAAAAAAGTACCTTTCCAAAGACCATTATCTAATAACTTGTCAGGCTTTGGTGGCACATATGCTGAGTTCATACAATCACAGAGTTTTTCAACATTTAGGATATTTCTGTAAAACATATTTTTGCATTGGCATGTGGAATTCTGTTTACTACCTAAGTGCTAAGTGGAATCATATTTAAATGTAAATATCTTTGCAGAGTACAGTGTGTTAAAATTACTAATTTTCGTACTAGACACTTTGAAATTTACATGTATAATTGCATTCCTTCGTGCATATAAAAACTTGGTTTTTGCACTCCTTGCAAAGGTATTTATATGTTTATCTATGCACACTCAATGTGTATGTAAACATTTGGATTTACATATATACATATTTATTGTGTTTACGTACTTCTTGGTATTACATAGTGCACTATATACAATTTACTTTTCCTATGATAAGTACATTTATGTTTGACCCTTATCAAGTCTAGAGAAGTCAAATTTGTCATTTGTCTGGCTTAGCTAAAGTTTATGAATATCCTGTCTGTGGAGAATATAGGGGCTGATTTAGCCTAAAAGACTTAAAAAATATCAGCTATGAAAAATCTCAGAAACCTTACACTTATTTATGAAATAGTATGCAAATATCAAACACATACTTAATACACATACAAATGATATCTTGCAATAGTCTTTAATAAAAGGAAAACAATTGGGGAAGAATAAATTAAGGGAATTTCTAGGCCCGGACACCATTTCAGTCAGCTCTTGAGCTCTGTAAACAAGATCAAGTAAAGAAAAAAAAAAAAAAAGAAGTGTCTATTATGTATGACTAGGCATCCACGCAGAATTTCCCACTCACATATGCTGCCTGAACCATGGAATGTGTCACAGCCATTTTGTGCTCAATTCTTCTAACGATAAAGGCTTGGTGTTGTCATAATACATATTTAGCTTCTAAGATTGATGGATTGCTTCAGTGAACAAGTTTATACAGCACTTTTTTTTTCTTATCTGAGTCAATGTTTTCCTCAATACCATGAAATAAATTAAAATAGAGTGTTTAAATCTACTGCTTATGATAAAGAAGACAAAATCTCATTCTAATAAATGTGAAATACAGCTTGTCACGTTCCTTTCACTCTGTAGAAACGCTACCACAAGGCTTTGCCAGTTAAGTCTAATATGTTGACATTTATTTTTGCTGCAATAAATGTTAGGATTATATTTTTGCATTAAATTCTGGCATTTTTAAAAGATCACGATGACAAGTAATTTATTCCTCAAATCACTCTGGTTTGTTTTTACTTTTTGAATATGGATTTGACCATGTGTCTCCAAGGCACAGTACAAAGCATATTTCATGTTTTGCAACCTATTAGTTTGATTTAAATCCACTTTTTCCATCTGGATTTACGCAAGCTTCCTTGATGTTATTTGCTCTGAATTATTGCCCAGAAATAATCACACTGAATCCAATTTTACACTGGCTGTGTGGCCTACCAAGTCTGTCACTGTAAAGCTTTAAGGTTTTTATAGTTTGTTTCAATGAAGGCAATTTCTCAAATATTTTACGTATAAATATGTAATATACTGTTTTGATACTCATTTAAGAAATTTTCCTCTATCCTATCTTAAATATGGAGTGAATATGATGACATATCTTAGAAACTGAAATTGTTACAAAGTAGAACAACCCAACACATAAAAATAATAGATTTTGTATATTTAATATAAAACTTATATCAAATACTGTGGGTCAATCTAAGTGTAATTTGAACGAAACCTCAAAGATGAGTAGTTTAGTGCTGAAGGCATTGATACATTTCTTTTTGCACTTTGAAGATTTATTCTTTTTAGTATGACAGCAGCTAAAAGAGAATGTAAATTAAAGTTGCATCTTTTTTCCCCCATATTTTTATAAGGTTGACTCTCTCTATTCTGAGTGAACTGAAGAGTGAAATAGATTACTTTTCAAGGTATGTAATAAATACAGAAAATCCAGACAAAAAACTTGGTCTTTTGTTTTTTCTCTCACATTGGTAGATGGTTTTGGTCTATAACCATCAGGGGAAAAAAGCTTCAAATTTTTTACACATATTTAGTCACTATTTTTCATTGTGCTTAAGAAAACATGAATTGTTTAATAAGTACCAAATTGTAGTAAATAGCTGAGAGTTTTCAGCCTCATGTAAAAATCCTGGAAAGGGCATGGTGGCTCACGCTTGTAATCCCAGAACTTTAGGAGGCTGAGGCAGGTGGATCACGAGATCAGGAGATCAAGACCATCCTGGAGAACACTGTGAAACCCCGTCTCTACTAAAAATACAAAAAAATTAGCCGGCTGTGTTCATGGGCCCCTGTAGACCCAGCTACTTCGGAGGCTGAGGCAGGAGAATGGCATGAACCCCGGGGTTGCAGAGCTTGCAGTGAGCAGAGATCATGCCACTGCACTCCAGCCTGGGCTACAGAGCAAGACTCCATCTCAAAAAAAAAATTTAAAAATCATGAAAATTTTCATTGCTTAATTTAGGCAGTAAATATGTGGGTAGTTGTTCATACCTACATAGGTCTAACTTGCATTCTGACTGCTACTGAGAAAGGTCAGACTACTAAACATTTGCTAACTATAAATATGCAAGTTGGCAATCCTTTTTGGAAAACAGATTGTGAGTTTTTTTTTTTTTTTTGGTGATAAGCTTGTGTTCAGCGTCTTCTGTTGTATGATTAGAATCAAAATCTATATTAAAGGGTTTTTGAGTATTAATTCAAATATTTTTAAAATATCCCTAATAAAAGAAATATGAAAGTTAAACAATATTCTAAGTTTCAAGTTCAGACTCTCTCCCTATTTCTATGGAAGAAATGACTTGGCAAGGTAAAACAGAAAGCAATTGCCTGGATGCTTCTAATAGGGATAACATCTCACACTACTGAGTTCAAATAAACACAGGTAAATCGAAATGGAGAAATGAGGTAGTTATTTATGTAATTTTAGAATTAAAAAGAAAGCTTTCAGTCAAACTATTTAGAAAATTGAGAAAATGTCCCCTTTATCTTGACTTATTTAAATAATTATCTTAATTCACCTCTTCATCTTTGTCCTATAGATAAAATGCCTTTTCATATTAAAATCTATACAACTACATTATTAGAATATATTAAGCAAAATTCTATCTCATTATCACATATTTGGAGATTATCATTCAATCTACCTGCCTCAACATTCTCTTCTGCAAGCTGGAACAGCATTTCTAGATATTGTGGGAAATGCAAAGGATTAACAAATTAATTGTAAATAAACCAAGGCATTATTAGAAACACTGTATAAACTATCAGTGAATTATCCTTTACTTTAAATAAAACTTTGATACAAACTGAAATTGTTATGATTATATGGAAATTATAAGTTTTAAATACACCATTTAGAGATAAGGATTGAAGTCATTTTTGCATTAAATCTTTAAAGCCTTGGATCATTTTTATACGACATTCAGAAAAGACAACAATGTGTGCTAGGCTGGTATGACAGTAAAAAGGAATAGATACAACTTTTCAAAAATCAATAATATAGTCTTTAGATTGCACAGCAAAGTCATGCTCTGTATTTGCAAAAGAAATGTGTTAAGCACTAAATGATTTTTACCAAACAAAGAGAAAACAACAAAATTGTTTATATTTTAAATAAGTTTAAATAAATCTAGTTCATACAAAAATAATCACTACTATTGTAGATAAAATATGCCATGCTTATAGAAAATAAAATAATGAAGGCATTATGGAAGACATAGAACCTGGACTAAGTTTTTAAAGAAGTAGAAAAACATAATCAAAGACTTTGAAGAGCAACTGTCTGCATTGGCTTTTAAGTAATTGATTGAATAATTTCTTGGAAAAGGAGAATCTCTTTGTAGGAAAATAGGTGGAAGTAGATTAGAAAAACTAAGGTAAACCTTGATTTCTGAAGAGTATGGGCTTTCAGGCTATGGAATTTAAACATGCATTTATAAACAATGAAAAATCACTTAATGTTAATGAGTGCAGAGGGTAATTAATCTGTTGGATATATATATGTATATTTACATATATATACATATATATGCTGATATAAATGCTGAGAAAACTCATAATCAAAACATATCTTAATAGTCAATGCCTAAGTTGGTGAGGACCTGACCAAATGTATTATCAGTGATGGAGCAATAAAAACAAAACAACTGGATAGAAACATATTTTATGACTTCAATTCAAACATTAAGGGATCGCCATGTTAAAAATAAAATTAGAAACAATAAAACTACAGATATCTTCTGTAAGGACATAGCTGGCTTTAATAAAGTTAACCATTAGGATGAAGCAAACTGAGTAATGTTGGTACCTGGAATCAGATCTTCCAGCTATTTGAGACTGCAGTTTCAGAGATAAGCAGTGATGAATGTCAAAGACTTGGTGACAGATTGCATCTGATTGCGTAGTTGGTGGAGAACTGATAGCAGACTAAAGGTTGTCCTTAAAGGCAAGGACAGGTCAGAAGGAGAAATCCTGCAACATGAATATGTACACATACAATCAGGTACAATGTGGTAGAAGAGACATCTCCTAGTGAGTGTTAGGAACCCAGAATTGGACAGGACTCAACTCTCTAGAGTTTGTTCTGAAATAATCAAGACTGGATTCCAACCATCAAGAATCTAGCCTGGTAGGAGTATTTCCAAGTGAGGGGCTTGGACACAGGGGAATGAGGTAAAAATTGATTAGCCTTTCCAAGTAAAAGATGAGGAAAACGTGTAAGGAATAAATGTGATGCTTGGCCTTTTGAGTTAATATCCTGTGAAGAAACTCAGTGTTAGCCCAGTTTTAAATCCTCCTTTCCCAAACTTGGGTACTCAGGCAAAATTGACCCAGCCCCTGGAAATCAAGGGGTACTCACTATAAGAAGGTAAAAAAAAAGGCAGATACGTCCATGAGAACTTCCCCAACATAGCTAGAGCGGCCAACATTCAAATTCAGGAAATGAAGAGAACCCTAATAAGATACTCTGTGAGAAGATCATTCCCAAGACACATAATCATCAGATTCTCCAAGGTCAAAATGAAAGAAAAAATGTTAAAGACATTTAGAGAAAAAGGCCAGATCATCTACAAAAGAAGCCCATCATGCTAACAGAACTCTCAGCTAAAATCCTACAAGCCAGAAGAGGAACCAGTATTTAACATTCTTAAAGAAAGGAAATTTCAACCCAGAATTTTGTATTAAGCCTAACTAAGCTTCATCAGCAAAGGATAAATAAAATCTATTTCAAACAAGCAACTGCTGGGGGAATCTGTTACCACCAAACCTGCCTCATGAGAACTCCTAAAGAAAGTAGTAAATATAGAAAGGAAAGACCGTTACCTGCCGCTACTAAAACACACTGAAGTACACAAACCAGTGACATCATAGAGCAACCACATAAACAAGTCTGAAAAAACAAATCTTGAAGACAGGATTAAATCCACACATATCAATACTAATCTTAAATATAAATGAACTAAATGCCCTATTTAAAAGACAGAGTGGCAAGCTGGATAAAGAGCCAGAACACATTGTTATGATGCCTTCAGGAGACCCATTGCACATGCAGTGACACACATAGGCTAAAATAAAGGGATGAATAAAAATATTCCAAGCAAATGGAAAACAGAAAAAATAGCAGGAGTTGCAATTATAGTTTCTAACAGAACAGACTTTAACAAAGATAAAAAAAGACAAAGAAGGTCAATACATAATGGTTAAGAGTTCAATTCAACAAGAAAATCTAACCATCCTAAATATATATGTACCCAACACAGAAACACCCAGATTGATAGAGCAAGTTCTTGGAGATCTTCAAAGAAACCGAGTCTCCCACACAATAATAGTGGGAGGCTTTAGCACCTCATTAACATTATTAGACAGATCATAAAACAGAAAATTAACAGAGATATTCAGGATCTGAATACAGCACTGCATCAAATGGACATAATATATATATATATAAAATTGTTCATACCAAACAACAGAACATACATTCTTATCATCATCATGTGGCAAATACTCTAAAACAGATCACATAATTGGAAGTAAAACAATCCTCAGAAAATACCAAAGAACTGAAATAATAACAAACAATGTCTCAGATGATAACATAATCAAATAAAAAAGTAAGGCTAAGAAATTCACTTAAAACCATATAATTACATGAAAATTGAATAACCTGCTCCTGAATGACTCTAGGGTAAATAATGAAATTAAGGCAGATATCAAGAAGTTTTTTGAAACTAATGAAAACAAAGACACATCACGTCAGAATCTCTAGGACATAGCTAAGCTTATCCACCATGATCAAATTGGCTTCATCCCCAGGATGCAAGGTTGGTTGAACATATGCAAATCAATAAAGGTGATTCATCACATAAGAAGAAAAAAAGACAAAAACCACATGATTATCTCAATAGATGAAGAAAAGGACTTCAATAAAATTCGACATCATTTCATGTTAAAAATTCTCAATAAACTTAGTATTGCAATAACATACCTTGAAATAATAAGAGTCATATATGATAAACCCACAGCCCCAACATCATACTGAATGGGCAGAAGCTGGAAGCATTCTCCTTGAAAACCAGCACAAGACAAGTATACCTTCTCTTAACACTCCTATTCAACACAGTATTGGAAGTTCTAGCCAGGGCAATCAGGCAAGAAAAATAAATAAAGGGCATCCAAATAAGAATAATGGAAGTCAAACTATACCTTTTGCAGATGACATGATTCTATATGTAGAAAATTCCATTATCTCTGCCCAAAAGGTATTTGAACTGTCAAATAATTTTAGAAAATTTGCAGCATGCAAAATTAATGTACCAAAATCAGTGACACCCCTGTACACCAACAACCTCTAAATTGAGAGCAAAATCAGAAACACAATCCCATTTATACTTGACATAAAAAAATGAAATACCTAGTAGTACAGCTAACATGGAGGTGAAATATCTCTACAATGAGAAATACAAAGCACTCCTCTAGGAAATCAGAGATGATACAAACAAATGACATAAACAGTTCATGCTCATGGATAGGAAAAATCGATATGGTTAAAATGGCCATACTGCCCAAAGCAATTTAGAGATTCAATGATAGGCCTATTTACATAGCATTGACAGTCTTCCCAGAACTAGAAAAAAACTGTTTTAAAATTCATATGGGGCCAGGCACAGTGGCTCACAACTGTAATCCTGGCACTGTGGGAGGCCGAGTTGAGCAGATCACCTAAGGTTAGGAGTTCGAGACCAGCCTGATCAACATGATGAAATACCATCTCTATTAAAAATATAAAAATTAGCCGGACATTTGCCGGGAATGGTGACGGGCACCTGTAGTGCTCGCAAGGATGTGGTGGCATGCTCCTGTAGTCCCAGCTACTTGGGAGGCTGAGGCAGGAGAATTGCTTGAACCTGGGAGGT
The DNA here is from genome assembly GCF_000951035.1 of Colobus angolensis palliatus. NCBI lineage: Eukaryota > Metazoa > Chordata > Mammalia > Primates > Cercopithecidae > Colobus > Colobus angolensis. Next base: position 14,806,420 of record NW_012116154.1, on the reverse strand, counting down.
GGAGGTGGCAGTGAGCCAAGATCGTGCCACTGCACTCCAGTGGTGTGCGCCTGTAATCCCAGCTACTCAGGAGGCTGAGGCAAGAGAATCACTTGAATCCGAGTGGTGGAGGTTGCAGTGAGCTGAGATGGTGCTGTTGTACTCCAACCTGGTTGACAGAGTGAGACTCTACCCACCTCGCCCCACCAAAAAGAAAAAACCTCATATGGAACCAATAAAGAACCCAAATAGCCAAGGCAATCCTAAACAAAAAGCACAAAGTTGGAGGCATCATGCTACCTGACTTCAACTATACTATAGGGCTAGAGTAACCAAAACAGCATGGTATTGGTACAAAAACAGACACATAGACCAGTAGAACAGAATAAAGAACCCAGGCTGGGCACGGTGGTTCATGCCTGTAATCCTAGCACTTTGGGAGACTGAGGTGGGTGGATCATGAGGTCGAGAGATCGAGATCATCCTGACTAACACAGTGAAACCCTGTCTCTATTAAAAATACAAAAAATTAGCCAGGCATGGTGGCGGCTGCCTGTATTCCCAGCTACTCGGGAGGCTGAGGCAGGAGAATGGCATGAACCCGGGAGGCTTGTGGTGAGCTGAGATTGCGCTGGTGCACTCCAGCCTGAGTGACAGAGTGAGACTCTGTCTCAAAAAAAAAAAAAAAAGAAAAAAAGAAAAAAAGGCAAAATTGACAAATGTAATGTAATGAAACTAAAGAGCTTCTGAACAGAGAAATAAACTATAAACAGAGTAAACAGACAACCTACAGAACTGGAAAAAAATTTTGCAAACTATGCATCTAACAAAGCCCTAATATCCAGGATATATATGGAATGTAAACAAATTTGCAAGAAAAAAAAAAAAAACAAATTCCATAAAATGTAGGCAAAGGACATGAACAGATCCATTTTGGAAGAAGACATCCTGGCCAATATGGTGAAAAATACAAAAATTAACTAGACATGGTGGCACATGCCTGTAGTCCTAGCTACTCAGGTGGCTGAGGCAGGAGAATCGCTTGAACCCTGGAGGCAGAGGTTGCAGTGAGCCAAGATCACGCCACTGCACTCCAGCCTGGTGGCAGAGCAAGACTCCGTCCCAAAATAAATAAATAAATAAATAAATAAATAAATAAATAAATAAATAAATAAAATAAATAAAAATAATAAAAGACATACATATGAGCAACAATCATATAAAAAAAAAACCTCAATATCAGTGATCATTAGAGAAATGTAAGCCAGAACCACGAGGAGATACCATTTCATGCCAGTCAGTATGGCTATTACAAAAAAGTCAAAAAATAACATATGTTGGCATGGTTATGGAAAAAACAAATGCTTACGCACTGTTGTTGGTGGGAGTGTAAATTAGTTCAACCATTGTGGAAGACAGTGTGGAAATTCCTCAAAGACCTAAAGATGGAAACACCATTTAAACCAACAATCCCATTACTGGGTAGGTACCGAAAGAAATATAAATCATTGTATTATAAAGACATATGGATAAATAGTTCATTGCAACACTATTTACAATAGCAACAACATGGAATCAACCTAAATGCCCATCAATGACAGACTGGATAGGCTGGATGTGGTGGCTCACACCTGTAATCCCAGAACTTTGGGAGGCTGAGACTGGTGGATTGCCTGAGATCAGGGGTTCAAGACCAACCTGACCCATATGGTGAAACCCGTCTCTACTAAAAATACAAAAATGAGCCAGGAATGGTGGCAGGCACCTGTAGTCCCAGCTAGGATGTGGTGGCATGCTCTGTCGTCCCAGCTGCTCAGGAGGCTGAGGCAAAAGAATTGCTTGAACCCGGGATGTGGAGGTTGCAGAGACCCGAGATCGTGCCACTGCACTCCAACCTGGGCAACAGAGGAACACTTTGTCTCAAAAAAAAAAAAAAAAGACTGGATAAAGAAAATGCAATATTTATACACCATGGACTACTACTGCAGCCTAAAGAAGAATGAGATTATGTCCTTTGCAGATGCATTGGTGGAACTGGAGGTCATTGTCCTTAGAAAACTAACACAGGAGCAGGAAACCAAACACTGTATGTTCTCACTTACAAGTGGGAGCTAAATGATGAGAAAACATGGGCACAAAGAGTGGAAACAACACACACTGGGGCCTACTGGAGGGTTGAGGGTAGGAGAACGAAGATGATCAGGAAAAATAACTAATGGGTAGTAGCTTGATATCTGGGTGATGAAATAATCTTCCCACGATCCCTCATCGCACAAGCTTATCTTTGTAATAAATCTGCACATGTACCCCTGAACTTAAAACAAAAGTTAAAATCAATATCAGATACTGGGAACTGACAGAATGTCTTGTACCTCTGGATACACGTGGAGGATATTTTAGAGTCCCATTGGAAAGAATGCAGGGTTTGGCATGCTACTTAATGATTCCTTGTTTGGTAATACCGTAAACAACTTTTTATAATATGTGAAGTCCACTCTTGAACATTCTGTTGACCATGATTTTAATTTACCTTTTTTTTCTAGCTTTAAAAATAGTGAATGAGGTTGAGGGTTCAGCAGCATTTATATCTGGTAAGATAAACTAAGTGCCTTCCCTGTTTAAATACATTTATTTATTCATTTATTAAATAAAAATCTAGTCATGACTGACTGCGGTTCAGTTACTTAGTTAGACTTTGGAAATCTTCTGTCTCAAAATTTTTAGTGAGATTTTAACCTGAAGTAAAATTTTTGTGATACCTTCTACAATGATAAAAAGAACAGACAAAATCCATAAGAGCTTAAAATCTAATTGGACAAACATACAATAAACAAATAATTACACATATAAAAGTATAAACTATAATAAGTGCTATGTAATAACAATTCTAGGTGCCAAAATTGTCACTAAATTTTTGAATTTCAACTGGGTCCAAAGCCATTCAGTGAGCTTCTATGTTTTCCAGCAACTCTTGTAGATAAATGAAGATAGGAGTTGAGTTTTTTTCATGGGAGATTTTTGTTTAACCCAACATACTGTGGGCCTAACCTATATCCTAACTTTGAAGCTAAGAAGCTCCTGTAGATTAAAGTTTCACACACACACACACACACACACACACACACACACGCACTTTATTTTAGAGCTAGATAAATGAAGATAGGAGTTGAGTTTTTTTCATGGGAGATTTTTGTTTAACCCAACATATTGTGGGCCTAACCTATATCCTAACTTTGAAGCTAAGAAGCTCCTGTAGATTAAAGTTTCACACACACACACACACACACACACACACACACGCACACTTTATTAAAGCCATAGATTCTGTTTTTTCTTTTTCTTTTTTTTTTTTTTTTTTGAAATGGAGTCTCACCTGTCGCCCAGGCTGGAGTGCAGTGGCGCGATCTCAGCTCACTGCAAGTTCTGCCTCCTGGGTTCATGCCATTGTCCTGCTTCAGCCTCCCAAGTAGCTGGGACTACAGGCACCCACCACCACGCCTAGCTAATTTATTTTTTTGTATTTTTAGTAAAGACGGGATTTCACCATGTTAGCCAGGATGGTCTCGATCTCCTGACCTCATGATGTGCCTGCTTTGGCCTCCCAAAGTGCTAGGATTACAGGCGTGAGCCACCACGCTTGGCCTGTTTTTTCTTTTTCTAACACTGATTCTCTTTGGACACGGATTCTCTTTTGTATGTTGTTTTTGTTATTCATTAATAGTTATTTATAACAATTTATCCTACAGATATAATTTTAAAAATCAGGATAATGTTAAGAGTATTGGTGAACTAATGCCACATAATTTAAAAATATTTAATGGCTATATATTAATGTTAAAATTTAAATATAAATGTGGCTATGGCTTTTGGATAGACATTTGAGAGATTATAAACTGGAATACCACAAATACTACCAAACATTACACTTATCGAGTGTATTAAAATAAATATCATATAAATTTCCTGCTATTGTAGTTGAAATGGACTTTAATTCCACTTCTCTTGTGATAATTTATTTCTTTACTCCTTTTAGGATGTCTAGCCAGCTGTCTTGGACATCTAACGTCATAAGCAGCTAGTGGAAAATCTCCTTTTTATAGGAACTCTGGGTAATTCTTTTCTTGAAAATAAATGGTTGATACTGGAAATTGACAGAATGCCTGATACCAAATCAAGTATTGTATTATATATATAATCCCTTATATCTCCTAGAATAATTAGTGTTTTTGAAACAGAATATGATGGTGAATATTAAATTGTTAGATGGACACACTTATAAACATAGAAGATTCCTTTCTAGAATTCTCCATAATCTGGTACTAAATTGCAAGGGGTCTTTTCTGAGTTAATTCACTCACTTATTCAACTTATTTTTCTTTTTAGGATTTTACTATATCTAACATCTGTGGTAAGATACTAGAAATATTTTTTAAAACTTTAATGAAGATTTGAAAATATGTTCACAAAGATATAACCTCTCAAGACATTTGAGAAATCTTATTTGCAAAATCTTTTCATAAAGAATCTTCATGTAGAGAAAACAGGCAAATAAATAGGAACTAATCTTAAAACATAATAATTTTGTAATGCAGGAAGTTTATGATATTCTGGGAATATCTAGTAAGAATATTTGACTTAGCGTAGAGCTTTCATGGACATTTCTAGAAGAAAATTACATTTAACAACTAAAAGATAATTAGGAGTTGTGAAAGGAGGAAAAGAAAGAGAACTCCAGAGCTGGGAGCAGTGTCTCAGGCCTGTAATCCCAGCACTTTGGGAGGCCTACGGGGGCAGATCATCTGAGGTCGGGAGTTCAAGACCAGCCTGACCAACATGGAGAAACCCCGTCTCTACTAAAACTACAAATAAAATTAGCTGGGCATGGTGGCACATGCCTGTAATCCCAGCTTCTCTGAAGGATGAGGCAGGAGAAATGCTTGAACCCAGGAGGCAGAGGTTGTGGTGAGCCGAGATCGTGCCATTGCACTCCAGCCTGGGCAACAAGAGCAAAACTCCATCTCAAAACAAAATAAAAAAACAGAACTCCAGGAAGAAATATCAATTTTTAATAACAACAACTGGATAACAATATCAAAGAACCCTGAAGTTGGGAGAGAAAGCACGATAAAATAAAGAAAAAGAGCAGTATGTGGCTAACCTATTAAGTAGAATATTGGAAGACCCTAAATAGATAAGCTTGAAGTCACATCGAAAAGAATCTTGCAAGACATGTTAAGAACTTCAAGTATTTTTCTGAAGACAAGAGACAGGGTTTATTTTAAGGATCACAAGGATCTTCAGTGAGAAGTTCAAGAGCAGGGAAGAGATAGATAGGCTTTCCTTAGATCAAGTAAATATCAGGATGACCTACTAGTCTAAGAAAATAGTGGTAAAGATGAGGAATGAGGATATTCAACACCAATTTAGGAGATAAAATGATGAGGGCTTGATGATTTATCGCATGTGAACTCTGAAAAAGAAAGAAGAGTTTCTCTCAATTTAATAATTTTGGTTAGTTCAGTAGAGAGGAAGAAATAATTTCAAATATTTTAATGTTTTAAATATTTGTTTCCAGGTGTTTTGAGATAGTCATATGAAGATGCTGAATAGAAACGTGGATATGCAACTCCAGATCTCAAGAAAATGTGATGAACTAAATTTTAAATTTGGAAATAACATATATATTATAATTGAAACCAAAGTACTGGGTAGGGTAACATTCAGGACAATTGCATAGTTGCAAACAATGAAAGCCTAAATTTGGGTCCCTGTCATTTCCAATATTTAAAAATTTGTTTGAGGATTATAAGAAGCAAGCAAAAGAGATGGAAAAAGAGAGTACAAGATGAAAGAGAAAACCTGGGTAATCTCATGGAATCCAATAGTAGCTATCCCTTTTGCAGTCTCTGTCAAGGTCACAATCTTTTTTTATTCTCCAACACCCAAGTTGATGGGATGCAAACACAATATTATGGGTAAATATTTTCATAATTTCCATCAGAAATTGCAACAAGGATAAGGGGAAAAAAAGCCTTAGGTAGAAAATAGTAAATGTATTGAACTCTCCAGGGAGGGAAAAATAAAAAAGGAAAGGATTTAAAAGGGCTCATTTGATTTAGTACAAAAGCAACTTGGATATTTTAGTGTAACTTGTTTCAATAAAGCTGTGTATTAAGGATTAAGTCCATTATCTCATTTTCATGAGAACATCGTTTATTTGACACTAACGTAATGCTATCATTAGATTCTCCAAGTATTAGTACAGGAAGTGTGACAAAATCTGCTAGCTTGGTTGAAGAAGCCCATCCAGAAAATTCTGGGGCTACTGGGTGAGAAAGATGTTCTGAGTAATTAGTATGTTATCAGCAAATTATCTAACAAAATAAGAAAAACAACCTGTGCTCAATATTTCATAAGCACTTTCCAAGAACATTCTCAATTTTGGGGGTGGAGGAAAAACATCAGATATAGTATTTATAATGATCTTTCTGGTAATTAATTAATGACAGTCAAATAGCTCTGTTTTCAGTTGCAGACAACTGCCTTCCTCCTATATCTAATTTCTCATATCTCTGTTTTAATTGATCATGAGTTCTTATTCTCTAATGTTTTATTCTTACTAATATTCCTACATTTTTTTCTCTTTTATCTGTGTTTAACATAGTATATGGAAAGAGAGGAAGGTAGAGCAATGACCTATAGAAGTTACATGATCATATTTTTTGGAATCATAGTTCTGGAAAATACACTTTTTCATCATCTTTACTAAGATATGATACGCATACTATGCACCATAAAATGTTCTTAATTAAAGTAGAATTCAGTGTCTTTGTACATACTCATAAAGATAGATAAATCAATCTCCATTATCATGATCAATTTTAGAACATTTTATTTCACCATAAAGAAGCCGCATATCTCTTTACCAATAATTCCTCACTCTATTTCCCCCTAACACTTGGAAAACCATCAATTTATGTCTCTATAGATTCGCCTTTTGCAGATATTGTATAGATATGAAATCATACACTATACAGGATATTAGACTGCATTCTTTAACTTTGCATACTATTTTCAAGGCTCATCCATGTTGTAGTTGTGCATTATACTTCCCTTATTTTATTACTGATTATACTCCATCGTAAGTGTACACCACATCTTAGTTATCTCATATATCCATTCTTCAGGTAATGGGCATTTGGATTGTTTTCAGTTTTGGATTTTATGAATGATACTGCTCTGAACATTAGTGTACAAGCTTTTGTGTGGACTATCTTACCATTTCTCTTGAATATGTATGTATTAATGAAATTGCTAGGTCGAATAGCAACCGTATGTTTGACACATTGAAGAAACAGACTAAACTGATTTTGTGTGTGTGTGTGACTGCACCATTTTACATCCTAGCAGGAATATACTGCTGTCCAATTTCTCCATGTCTTTGCCTTCAGTTATCTGCCTTTTTTGATTATATCTATTCTAGTGTGTATGAGTGTGTGAATCTAGGATTCCAATTGTTGTTCAGATTTACATAGCTCTACTGGATAATAGTATTGAACATTTCTGCGTGTGTGTTTGTGTTATTGGTCATTTATATACTTTATTTTGAGAAATGTATAAGGACATTCTTTACCTATTTTTACATTGTATTAATTAAATTCTTGACCTATTTTTATATTATAGCTTTATTATTGAATCATAAGAGTTCTTTATATATTCTGAATATAATCCCTTATTGGATATAGTATTTGAAAATACATAAATACATTCTTCCATTATGTGCTTTGTGTGTTAAGTTCTTGATGGTATTGTTTGCACTGCAAAAGTTGAGATCTTTTATTTTTATTAAGTCCACTTTGTCTATTTCTTAAGTTTTCTTTTGTACTTTTAATATTGTATCTAGTAAACTCTCACTAACCCCAGTCAAGATTTACTTCTATGATTTCATATAAGAGTTTTATAGTTTTTATTCATACATTACCTCTATTGTTCATTTTGAATTAATTTTTGTGTGTAGTGTATGTAGAGTGTCCATGGCATCCTTATTGGAAATCAGTTAACCAAAAGTATAAGGGTTTATTTCTAGACTCTAAATTCTGTCCATTTGTCCATGTCTGTCCTTATGCCAGTACCATACATTCTTGATTACTATAGCTTTGTAATACATTTTAAAATTGGGAAGTATAATTCCTCTATCTTTATTCGTTTTTAAAGATTCTTTTGGCTGTTCTTGGTTCCTTGTATTTCCATAGGAATTTAGAAACGACAGTTTCTGCAAAAATGCCAGTTGAGATTTTGATAGGGCTTGAGTTGAATGTGTCGATTAATTTGAGGAGATTTGCTATTTTTTGGCAATATTTTTAGGTAGAGTTGGTGGGAAGGCAAGGGTGGGATAAATACTGGGATTCTGTCTTTTCCAGTGAGAAACTATAGCCCTAGATTGGGCTTTCTGTGGAGAGAGCCCTCTGATTTGTTGGGTGAACCCTTTCATAGTAGAGCTTCCAACTAACTGACCTAAGGGAATAATAAGAATTGGGTTATGGTCAAATGTCCCGAACTTTTATTATTTCTGAGGTTTAGTAAATTATCATGAGTGATTGTTTCTCCATTTGTTGTATATCCTTATGGCAATTTACTTAAGTATACTTTAAATGATTGTTTTGTTTGTTTGAATTTTACTTTGTTTTCATTTTGTGATTTTCATCTATTATGGTGGTTTCCACTGATGAGTTAGTGTGCAGAGCACCTCTAGCCGCCATACTCAGAACAAAATAAGAGCTAGTAGTTGCCCTACATGATAAGGACTGAAACCAGGGTAGAGCGTTTTAAAGAGTAAATAAAACTTCAAAAAGTAAAATTAGCAAATATATACAGTTGTAGCAGTTAGCAACAGTTATAGGAGCACAAGGAATTCAGTATGGTTTCTGTTTAATTTCATTTTATATGGGAGAAACTAAAGCATGTTTAAATTATAAGAAACATCTAGATACGAGACAGGTTTAAGTAAGTTCATAAGGTAGCAGCTGAAAGTTGAAGAGGCGGTAAGCTAACAACTTCAGTTTTTCTTCTGTGAATTATGAGACATGATTATCTGCTGAGAGCTGGAGGAGAAAATGTGTCAGTGTTTGGCGGTGAACTGTAGAAAAGGTTTGAAATTGTTGGTGTGATGAATGGACCACAACCTACCAGGAAAATGTAGTAGACTGGAAGGTAGTTTTGGAGGTACAACTGAGGTTGATGGGCATGGATTTAGAATAACACTGATTTAAATATTTTATCTGCAAGCCCGGAACTAATTGCCTGTCATTTTCTGGAAACATTTTGAATGTTTGAATGGGATTTGATCACAGGTTTAGTAAACTGAAAAGATTTGTTTTTCTTCTATTATTGAAAAGAAACAACTTTACATAAGTATTTCTTGTTCCTACTTGCAGCATTACATTAGGCCATTTCTACATAAATTTCCAGGTGGATTTATGAAGTGCAGACCTAGTGTGGGGGATCATAAGTAGGTCATGCATAGGGCAACTTTCATTTCATTCCTCTAGCACCTTTGGTAACATTAAAAGCACCAATGTAAGCTTGTTCCCTGATCCAGCTGTAAATGTTCAACATGAAATCATTTGAGCTTGCTCACAGGAATTGTTCTGGATGTCTGTGGAATTATAACAGTCACTAGAGGAAATATTTTTACTTACTGCCTCTCTTCCCTTGTACTAAAGAATCAAATTAGTGACCACAGCTACCCTCCTTGTCATGACTGACACATAAGAAGAGCTGTCTGGCAGTTGACAATTAACAAACTGCATTTTTTTCTTTTTCTTGGGGGCATTAGGGACATGATATTTCTCTGTTATTTTCACTAATTAGAAGTGGGTAAATCTCCTAAGACCCTGTGATTGGATTCAGTTTGGATAAGGTTTATCTGGTTGTCAAATTGATACATTATATGAAATGAGTCAGAGCCGTCTATGTCTTTACACCTAACTGAATTAGCGCTTCTCTTGCATCTAATGATCCCAGCCTGTCTTCTTTGTTCTGTCATGAATTGACTCATTATAATCCACTTTGGATAGTTCTACTCTAACCTCTGACCTATCTTTCAAATCCCACTTTATACCTAAATATTATTTTTCTGTCCTATGGGCAATAAATGGTGTGTAGGTTGGAAGCAACTTAAAATAAGAATGACTTGAGGCTCCAGTCATCCTAAAAATGAGATTGTTCTGAGACAGAAGAAACTAACAACCTAATGATGTATTAGATCAGTCAGATGCAAATTCTTCTTGATGTAACAGAATAACTTCTGAGAGGGAGCTTTGACTTATTGACACATCTAAATAAAAATCTGTAGGTTAAAAGGGATTTGGAGGGGAAGAAGGGGATCAAGTAAATGATTTGAACCGTTGAAGAAGTATTAGGCCATTGAAATTTGAGGAAACATTTTGGAGATTCTGGTAATATTCGTAATGTCTACCAGCATTTATGTATTGCTTATGTTGCAGCTCAGAAAATGATACCCCAAAGTAAAGCCTCAAGATCAGCCTCAGAAGTAGATACTCTCTGACCTTCTCTTGATCCCCTGTATTTCAGCCTCATTTTCCCCCAGAGGTTAACCAGAGAAACTGGACTCCCTCTTCTCCAAGGCAGGTCAGAGAAACTAGAACTCCATTTCTCCAAAGTCAACCATAAAACCTAAAAATATGACTGTGACTTCCCTCTGTTTGTGTAAGACCTGGCCATAAAGAAATTCTCTGACCTACCATCTCTGATAGTAGGGTCATAAGACCCCTATGCCAGAAAGGGTCATGTGACATACCCCATAGAAAGTAATGCTGCACAGAAAGGCCAAGAAGAATCTGAACAAAGAGACCTTTCTGGCCTTCCCCCCTCAGTCTATTTCCATCAACTCATACGCTTTTTGTCCAATCACATCTCCACAAGGCTGACATTGCTTCATCAAACCTAAGTGTAAAATCAGATAGCTTCTTCTGTGTCTTTGCATCTTTAATGTGAAGGCTCTCAGTCATGTAAAACTATAATTAAATAAATTTGTTATGCTGTTCTCTTGTTGTTCTGTCTTTCAATAGAGAAGTGTTGGCTGTGACCCTTACAATGTGTGAAAAAAAGTAATACTCTTTTCACCCCATGAGTGTTTCACCATCTTCTAAAATATTTATGAGAATTTTTTTACATGATACAACAGCCCTATGAGGTAAATGATTTTTCTTTTTAATCTTACTGGGCAGATAAGAAAATATAGGCTAAGAGATTTTTAGCAATGGGATCAACTCCAGAATCAGTAAGTGTTGGAAATGAGTTTGAATTCCAGAGACTATCATACAACCGTTTCTTGAACTTGTTAAGATGAATGATGGGGAGAAAAAAGAAGACTGTCTCAATATTCTAATCTGGAAAACCAGAATGGACTTATATGTGTTTCTTAATTTCCTTAGTTCTGATAAGCATGAAATGAGATATTATATAGGAAAAGTACTTTGCTCAAATATTGTGTAACTTTAAATCTCAGGAGCTCTTAACTGGAAATTAAGCAAATATGACTCTTCAATACACCTGGAATGCACTGGTTAAACGAGAATGTGTTCTCAAGACCACACTGAAATATTACAAAAGGGAACATGATTTGAAGATACATGTCAGAGATGTGGTCAGTCCAACAGGCAGTAACAAGAGTCTGAGGAATGTGACATTTGTGATGAATCTCTTGTATGAATTGAACAAATATCCACTATCCCAGAGGTGAGTTTGTGAAGCCTGATACTTAATGAGGCCTGGAACTACCATCGCTATTGCCATCAATAGTTCTTCCTGAGAACAAGCCTCTTTTCACTTCAGAGTATACTTAATTTATATGTAACACAACTATCCAGTAGACATATTGATACTTCTCTCTAGGACTGTCAAATAGCCACGCAATGAGCTATAAATGAATTATTAATATTGTCTGTCAGTGTTTTTATATGTATGATAATTGAGATAATTATTTTATAATTCTTTATAATTTCCTTTATAATTCTTTCAACCTGTAACCATTAAGCTTCACAGAGGTTTAATTAATATTTAAATTTGGGTTACAGTTACTACACTTTGTTTTATTCCATTCCCTGCTAGCTGTTAAATTATTTGAGAGGAACTACCTACTGAGATTATTGGTGGTTATAAATCCAAAGAAAATACCTAGACCCATGCTTTTCCAACTCTTGTTGACTCATGGTACACATGACAATATTTACATGCCAAAGGGAAGAAGTTGCTTAAGATTTCACTGCCTTTGGGATAATAATATCAGAGTAGATCAGTAGATTTTGGCTCAGTGTTTGACAAGTTCTGTGAACCGTAGCACTGTTCACTAAAAACAATGTTTAGTGAGTTAGAATGAGTTAGAAACATAGAAGTCATTATCACAAAGAGATAAAAAATATAATGTTTATTTCAATAAAACTGAATACAACTTTGTGTTAAAGTTTCTTTCTACTGATAAGAAAAACAACTTTGTTCAAATTAAATCATTTACTTCTGTCTTAAAAGATAATCTATGTTGATTGATTTCAGCATATAGCTTAGGAATTAATTTTTGTCATAGCTTTGGTAGAAAGACTACTTAAGGAATATACAACTTTTATGCCCAGAGAAAGTTGGCTAACCTCTGATTTTAAGTCTAAACAGGGTTCTGCAAAAGAACATTCATATACCAATAAGTTTTATATAGATATTTAAATACATTGTGATTCATCAGAAATTATATGAGGGTTTGGGAAAATTACTTAATGGAGTTTAATTAGCATTAACACTAGGCAATTTTTTTTTTTTTTTTTTTTTTTTTTTTTTTTGGAGACACAGTCTTGCTCTGCTGCCCAGGCTGGAGTGCAGTAGTGCGATCTCCACTCACTACACTTCTGCCTCTTGGATTCAAGCAATTCTGCTGCTTCAGCTTCCCAAGCAGCTGGTACTACAAGCCCGTGCCACCATACCCAGGTAATTTTTGTATTTTCAGTAGAGATGGAGTTTCTCCATGGTAGCCAGGCTGGTCTCAAACTCCTCATCTCAAGTGATCCATCCACCTCGGCCTCCCAAAGTGTTAGGATTACAGGTGTAATCTGGCCTGTAAATCACACCTGGCCCCTTTATTTCTTCTTTTGCACTGCATGTAGAGGTGTTAGCTGAGCCTTGGATGCTCACTCTGAAACCATAGACATCAGAAAGGTAAGATAAAATAAATACACATTCATTCATTCATTCATTCACTCATTCTCTCAATAAATACTTTTGGTAGACCTAGTAGGTAACAGTCTAATAGTAACATTTTATTACTAGGTACTATATTATTCTAGATGTGGGAGATTCCGCAGTGGATAAAACAGACAATGATCCTTAGCTACATGAAACTACATTATATTGATGAGAGACGGAAATGAAAAAATAATAAAAACATACATAGTAGGTTAGAGGATGATAAGTGCTGCATAGAACCTATAAAGCAATGACAAAAAATAATAAATTTTTTTTCAGAGAAAGTGGAGTGGATTTTAGATAGGTTTGCCAGGAAAGACACACTGAAGAATGACTTTGAGAATGGGCCTGCAGCTATGTGGAAGGAAGCATAGTGATATTAAGGGCCAAAGCCTTTCAGAAAGAGGGAAGAACGGGGGCAAAGGGCCTGAGACAAGGAGGGCTGTGTATGTTTGGGAAACTTTAAGGAGGCCAGTGTATCTGAACAGAGAAAACTTGGGGGAGAGTGAGAGAAACAGTGAGAGAAACAAAGTCGAAGAGTCACAGACGTTAAGATTTTGGAAGGTCTTGTAGGTCATAGGAAGATATTGACTTTTATAATAATAATTATTTTTTTAATCCCCAAGTTTGAGTGGGATAAAAAGTTACTGAGTGGAGTGAAAAGGGAATTGAGCATAAAAGTGGCTTTATTGGACTTGGGTATCAGTGTAATTTTTTTCCGGTTGCTGTTGTGAGGGTAAGGGCAAAGGCGTACATTGGAAAACTAGTTAGGAATATAATATGGAAACAATCCAAATGAAATTTGATTGAACTTTGTGGATCTGGGTGGTACAGCAAGACTCATGAGAGGTAGTCAAATTCTGAATATATAATGAAGAGTCATCCTGGAGATTTGCTGTAAGATCTGATATCACGTGGTGAGAGAGAAGCTCTCTAGTCATGTACATCTGCAAGGGCTATGGACTGAATATTTATGTCCCCTCCAAATTTATATGTTGAAATCTTAACCTCTAATGTGAAAAGGCTATGGAGTCAGGTCTTTGGAGGTAATCAGATTATGAGAGTGACTCTCATGAATAGGATTTGTATCCTTATATAAAGGACCCCAGATAGTTCTCTAGCCCTTATGTCATGTGAGGATACAGCAAGACAGTAGTGATCTGCAATCCCAAAGAGTGCCCACACCACAGCTGGCCATGCTAGCACCCTGATTTGGACTTTCCAGCCTCCAGAACTGTGATAAATAAATTTTTAGTTTATAAGCCATTCTATCTATGGTATTTTTCTTACAGCTATTTGAAAAAACTAGGACACTAGATTTCTGCTCTGGCACAGAGAGGTAGAATTTCAGTTAGTTGAGATAAAGAAAAGCATTTAAAAAGCATGACAAAGGAGGGGAAAAACTGGGGGTCAGTTTTGAACATGTCAACTTTGAGATGCCTATTACGTACCTAAATATAAATGTCATGGTGGTGGTTGTGTTTTGTTCTGTGATACTCTGAGGAGAGATCTATGTAGCCACACACATTTGAGAGTCAACATTGTATACAGGTGGCAATTTATAGTGTTATCAATCAGCATTTTTTTTTTCAAACAAATTCTCAAATTCTTTTAACTCTGTAAAGATTTAAGAATTAGGCTTTATGGTATAACGTTGCTTCTATACTAGTCCCCAAGCTGTCTTCCTCTGGATTTATTTTTTTGCAAGATAATAAAACATTCTGTTTGTCTAAACTACAGTTTTTTATGTCTTTGTTGGTAGTATTCACATTCTTAACTTTCCTAACCATAAGATACAGCCAGTAAATTAGATAAGGCCCAATACAAAATGAAGCAGTGTAAGTATTGAATAGTGAAAATTAGAACCTAGAACTGTTATTCACAGACATAATTACTACTTAGAAAATCCACAAAAATCAGTTATAAACTATTAGAACATTAAGTATGCTATTTGGTGAGCTCACAAATATACAAATATAAAAAATCAAAATCAAAAGTTCACTGGTAAACTATCAATAAAAATTCTTAAAATATATGAAAAGAGACCTCTTATTTAAATGAGCAAAAGTACATTTTTGCTACATCACTACTGATGAAGATCCAGAAAAATAACTAAATTATTGATATATGTCAATAATCATAATGCAGTAGGCAGAGAAAACATTTTGCATGACTGTGTTGCCACACACTCAAATGGATCAATTTCTTCTGTTTTCTCCTCTCTGGATGCATACATTTCAAATTAATATTCTATACATGAAACAAATAATCTAATTTCTTTCTGTTTATTTTAAATGGATCTTCCTTTTTTTGGATTTTTCTGTAAAAGCAATATTTTATATCTTACATATAATGTTTTGCATATTAGCAGGTTTCATTTGATTATCAAAATATTGCAATAGGTGCTGCATCCACATTTTATAAAAGTGGAAGTAGTAGCAAAACTATTTTAATTCTTTAAATGTAAGTTAGGTAGCGAATGATGATGATGAAATTGAAATGGAAGAATTCTGAGTTCAAATTTTATTCTTCCTTGGGTAAATAATTCATTACTTTCACTGGTAAATGGTTCTTACCTTGCGAGCACATGAAAAGAGGAACTTCCCTGCACCTGTTGTAGCTGAATGTGGTCACATGACCAGTCCTGGCCAAAAAGTAGTGCCAATTCTATTTAATTATTTATGTAAGAGCTGTCTTCTCCATGTGGTTCTGTGTTCTGTGCCTAGAAAAATCTAAGAAACTGTCAGTAACGGTTGGAGACACTGGCTGCTTGAGGGACTTGGAAGTCAACCCATAACAGCCATGTGTAGATAGAAGACAGAAAACTTTGTTGTTAAAGCCACTGATACATAGAGTAATTTATGTCTTCTGTAAAATATTGACATAGTTTTAACAACCATCACTTAGGTTTTCTATAATTCGGACTTACAGTTTCTATATATACATATCTATTTTAAAATTTGTTAAAGCTTGGTAGTTTTCTTTTAACCATAGACATATCTTTTATAAAGTAATGGCAATAAATATAATTTTACTCCTGGAAACAATGTGAAATTACATGCTTTATTTCAGGAAGAAAATGAGCTTTGTAGAAGGCAGGAGAGATATCTATATCAATCTATACATCTATCTACATATCTATTTATATTTGAAAATTCATAATTATAAACCCTGAAGGTATGTAAAATATCTTAGTGGTTTTCAAGTGGAAAATACTCTTAAATACCATTTCAAAGTATAATTATTTTAAATGTCCCTATCCATATTCATATATATACATATATCCCGTAACATGAGTGGTGTTGAGAACATTTCCTCTTCATGGTAGCCTGGAGGCAAATTTTAAAGACGTACAGCTCAGCCACCAGGGGGACTGTGGAACTGATGAAAGTCAATTATGTTATGAAAAACCCTTTTTATTCAAAGACAGGAAATACTGGAAGAATTTTATTATCAGCTGTAACTACTATAATGCTTATGTTTTTCCTTTTCGATTTTGAAACACTGGCGATGTCTGCAGAGTAAAAACTACAACTTTTTCAGTGAAGATGTGGCTGAGAGTGACGCTAGTCAGTATATTTGAAAAGAGGAACATGTCTTGATTGAAAAGACAGCAGAAGGGCTACACATTACATCACAGAAGTTTGGGAAGATATGTGCAGCAAGAACTGGACTAACAGCAAATTCAGAGTTACATCCAATGTATAGAAATACTCACTGAACTAAAACACTTCATTATATATACGTAAAGTCTTTGAAACAAACAAACATACAAACACACAAACAAACAGACCAAAAAAACACAGAATTGCATACAAGGCATTACAGTGGCAAATGAAACAGTCAGGGAGACGCACCATGACTCCTGACCAGGTGAAAAAGCACAACAGGCACTTCACAGATACTGAAATTATGAAGAAATAAAACAGATACTTATATCCTACTTGATGTCAACGTAGTGACATCAAGTCATGTCTCCAAAGCATCCTATAAGTCTCCTTGCATCTCACTGTGTTCAGTGGCCAGAAATACAGAAAGTAGAACAAATATACAGAGTTTGTCTCACTCCAGAGCAAGAATTTATTTTGAATTTTCAGGAAAAGAAGAAGTGAAACATTTTTACAATGTTTGTTAAACCCTTCATGTATTCATGAAGAAACTAAATACAGTCGTCTGGGAGCTCTGGATGAGAAGGGGGACATTTGCAGACTACGGTGATTCTGGGGGCTGAGAAAGCCGCTACTCTTTTGTTTATTCCCCCAGAGCAGCCACAATCTCTGTTCTAGGTAAGAAAGAATTCTTGGTGCCACTGCCTGATCTAAGACATAGCGTTAATATCAATGGGTTTGATCCTCTGAGTTTTATATTCAATTATTGTAATACTTACAAATGATTTTTCATCTTTCCAGATGAACAGAGGAAACTCCACTACCCTATAATCTCCCTCAATTTGACTAGTCCATATATTGGTGTCTTTCCTTGGTAATACTCTTTTCTGGGTGATAGTTTCTGTACAGAATAGTCTCCATTTGGTCGCATGCAAACAAAACTAACTCTGACTGCAACAGAATAGCAGTCACAGCAATAAGACAAGAGCAGATATATCAGAAACATGCTGTGGCACCTCAAGAAATCTAAGAGCAAAAATAAACGCCAGGAAAGGACTCCAAAAGAGATGGAGAGCTACCAGAAGCCGAGGAACAGAGCTTTTGGCCTCCACTTCTCTCTGCTTCACACTTCACATTTTTATCAGCCATCTTTATCTGTTTCTCAGTTCACTTGACTAAACAAGATCATCATCTCCAATTGTATCTATGTTCAACTACTGCTGCCATGAGAAAAACTAGCATCAGTTTCTCATTCACACTTTCTTTTTTTTTTTTTTTTCAGACAGAGTCTCGCTCTGTTGCCCAAGCTCGAGTGCAGTGGTGTGATCTCAGCTCACTGCAGCCTCAGCCTCCCAGGTTCAAGCAATTCTGCCTCAGCCTCCTGAGTAGCTAGGAATACAGGTGGAGGCTACTACACTAGGCTAATTTTTTTTTTTTTTTTTTTTTGTATTTTTAGTAGAGACGGGGTTTCTCCATGTTGGTCAGGCTGGTCTCAAACTCCTGACCTCATGATCCACCCACCTCGGCCTCCCAAAGTTCTGGGATTACAGGCCTGATCCTCTGTGCCCGGCGTCAGGTATTTCTTTATAGCAATGCAAGAATGGAATACAGTCAACATTGGGGAGTAAGGTGGTATACTAATACTTATTGTCCCAATACTAAATTCTGAATTAATAGACTATGAAAATAAGAAATGATTTCATCATAGTTATAGAGAAAAAAAGGAGAGCCCTTATTGGTTTTACATAACAACAAAATGCTTTGACAGAAAGTGAGATATATCACATTGTGTTTAAAATTCATTGATCAGCAGAGATTACGTGATCTTAGACAACAAGGGTCCCTAGAAGTGTAATCCTACTATGAGACAGAATGGAAGGATGAATATATATTTGTCAAACAGAACAATGTAGGGAATAATTATACTAGCTTTCTCTCTCTCTCTCAAAATGAGTAACTGAATAGCAGAGGACTTAAAAACCTTAGAAAGAAATAGAGTCACTATTTGAATAATTATTTCTGCTTCCAAATTCTTTATTGATTATTCTCACTACAACAATTTTTCCTTTCGATTTTACCAACCTGAGATATTCTCAAAAGCAAAACACCAAAAGTAGGGACCAACATATAATATAGGGAAAGAGAATGAACCTTAACAGAATACATCAGGAAAGTAGGGACTGGGATAAAAGTTGTATTCAAAAAAATATTGAAATACTACTATGTAAATCCTGATATTTTACTAATTATTTTCATTTTAATTTTAATAGTCATAGTTAGTGTTCATATAACTAAAGAAAAATACCTATGCATACTCAGCTATGCAGTTGAATTTTTTAAAAACACATTATATTTTCCAGATATAATGATGCTTGAAGAGATGGAGTCAAATACAATGCGTTTATGTTGGTCAACGAAATAAGGAACAGAACATGCAAACTCACACAACCCACAGGCTCCAGGCAAAACTAGACACACCACTGCCTCCCACATTTCCAAGCATTAAGGTGACCCTGGCTCTTTCTATGAGAAGTGCTTCAACAGAAACTTCTTCGCCTAAGGGTCCTAAGTATGACAAATGCATTATCTCCTGATACAGATTTTCTCTCCCTCTCCAGCTTGCCTTATGAAGTGAGGACTGCCCTTGATGGAGGTTTTAATAGGCCTCTCTAACCTGAGGGCAATTTTGCTTTTTCATAGTCAATAGACTCTAAAGATTTGGAAAAGAAAGCATAGCCTGAAACTCATTTTAAACATGTACCCACTAGTTTTGGGTCTTGGAGCAACCTGAACTTGAGAATAAATTCTGTTTCCTTTCGTTAGGCATTTATGCACTTCCTTCTGCTAGCAACTATTTATTTATTTATTTATTTTCTTATTATCATTTTCCTTTCTACTTTCACATCTCTTTCATCTTAAAAGACCTCTTTACTTTCTTGGATCTTCTTTACCATCTGATAATGGTTTTTCATTTGTTTCTTTCTATTGTTGTTCTTCTTGAATATTCTATGGTGTATTCTGACTGTCTTAATTCCCTAAATGCTACATTCTCTCTGTTTTAATGCCTCAAATTCTGACTTTTGACCTAGTGACTCTCCTGAAAAGATGTTAATGATTTCATTCATTCACTCATTCACTCATGAAATACTTACAGAACCCCTTGCTTTGTTATAAGCAAGGAATATGTTGTGATGAGTGGAATAGATAGAGAGACACATCCAATGTTAGATTGCATGTGTAAATACATATAAATAAAATGTTAATATGTGAATAAAAATTATAGTTTTTACTGCAAATCAGGGGTTAACTAGCTTCCACTTGCAGGTGAATTCTAGCCTTTTTTATAAACAAAATTATATCTCAACTGGAGGCAATATAGCCCCTCAGGAGATATGTGGTAATGCCTGTATGTATTTTTGATTGTCATAATTTGGGGGTGCAGCTGACAACTAGTGGGTATACTAGGGATCATGTAAAACATCTTATAATACAATGGATGGTCCCCCACACCAAAGAATTATCCAGCCTAAAATGTGAATAAAGCAGAATTTAATTTTGTCCATTTATACACAGCTATATTCCTCTTTTTTCGGTCTGTTTTCTATGGCTGCATTTGTGCTACCATGACAGAGTTTAGTAGCATTGATAAAGACCTAAGGTCTACTGAGACTACCATATTTTTTCTCTGACCTTTTATAGGAAAGAGGTATTGGCTACTGATATAAACTAAAAGACGACAACAAGATATTGTTACAGAAGAATATGACTAAGATGGAAGCGTGAGGGCCAACGAATGCTTCTGCGATTAAATAAGTAAAGATTTGACTTAAAAAATGAGTATAAGCTTACTAGGGTAACAGAGTGGGGGAATAATATTTTGGCATTGGGAAACCTTATGTGACAAATTGGAGTCAGGAAAGAACATGAGCCATTCCAGAAGTTTCATTTGGCTGCCAGATGGTAGGAGAAGACTATGTATGAGAAGAGATGAGGAAAGCAAGTAGGAGTCAGGTCATGTAAGTCATATTAAGGAATGTGAATTGTGTTATGAGAAGCAATTGGTTTTTAACCATTGAAGTGTGTATAATCAATTTCCGCTTTAAAAAGATCAGTGGTCAGGCATGGTGGCTCACGCCTGTAATCCTAGAACTTTGGGAGGCCAAGGTGGGTGGATTGCCTGAGCTCAGGAGTTCAAGACCAGTCTGGGCAACACAGTGAAACCCCATCTCTACTAAAATACGAAAAATGTGGTCAGGTATGGCAGCATGCTCCTGTAATTCCACCTACTCAGGAGACTGAGACAGAAGAATTGCTTGAACCAGGGAGGCAGAGGCTGCACTGAGCCGAGATTGTGTCGTTGCATTCCAGCCTGGACTACAGAGCAAGACTCCGTCTCAAAAAAAAAAAAAAAAGAAAAAGAGTAAATAGCATATAAATAGCACAGCTCAGCAAGGAAAGATGGATAGGGAAAAATAATTACTTTCTAATTACTTTCTGTATAGTAAGCTACTTAGGGTGTCTGGAATAGCAAGGGTTAAGTAGAATAAACATAAGAAAGGAGGGTCTAGTTGGAACTATGAAACATCCTTAATTCTATGTTAAGGGATTGGGGTCTTATTCTATAGACACTAAGGAGTCATCTTTGAAAAGCGGAAACGTGCCATGACTAAAACAATGATGAAGAGGGATTTATTTATTTATTTATGAAAATGAGCAGAAGGCACTAGTGTATAGGGAAATTAGAGATAGTCAGTGGAGGAGCCCATATTAAAAAAAAAAAAAAAAAGTCTCGGGATTGTAAGACCACCAGGCATGGAAAGGACAGAGAAGCATTAAGAGACATGGAAGTAGAACTAGCAGAATGTTCCATAAACCAAACTCTGTCACATGAATACATCTATCTGCAAGGGAGGCTGGTGAATCTTGTCTTTGTCTTCATTGTTATGGATTTAACTACATTGTAGATTTATTAATGAGAGTTATCCAGAGAAACAAAGCCAATGAAACATTTGTATCTATATTTCTATCTAGATAGAGAGAGAAAGGGAGACAGAGAGAAGATTATCAGGGGGAGGAAGTCCCACAGCCTGCCTTTTGCATACTGGTGATCTAGAAAAGCTGGTGCTAAAATTCAGTCCAAGTCCAAAGGCCTAAGAACTAGGAGATCTAATGTGTGAATACCAGTCAGGGGGCAAAGATGAGACGCATGGTTCCAACTCCAGAAGGTAGGCAGGAGGCAAAAAAGGGTGAATTCCTCTTCCCTCTGCCTTTTGTTCTATTTTTGCCCTCAAGGAATTGGATGACACTCACCTGCATTGAAGGAGAAAAACGTACTTTACTGGGTCCAATTCAAATGTGAATCTCATCTGGAAACCTTCCCACGGATACATACAGAATTACTGTTTAATATGGGCACTCCATGACCAGTAAGGCTGATGCATAAAATTCACCATCACATTAGGGTTTATTTTATTAAGGAGAAAGAAAAAAAATAATGAAAGACAATTGGCATTCCTGGTCACAATGACTAATGTGCATACCTAGGTGTGCTTGTGGTTTTGTCATAGGCACGTTCTTCAGTCTTGGGGATCATGAAAAATAAAAGAAGAGGGTGGAGAAGGAGGGGGAAGAGGGTTAGCCACCTTGATTATTCTGGTATTAAGTAGGAAACTGAGCTGCAATGCACTTGGTAGGAGGGGAATTTGAGCTGCTTTACTTCATTTCCTGACCTGTGTGTACGTGCCCTGTTTGCTATGCAGAGTAAGGACCCAATTTGGTGTACATATTCTATATAGAGAGACTGTCTCCTCATTTCAATTGTCTCCCTCCGTCTCTGAACTCTCTATGGATTTTGATTCCAAAGTTTACTTGGCATTAGGAAGACCTTACTTCTCAATTCCACCTCCTCCTTGCCCCCATTAAAAATTTTCCCACTTTCTCTGGTGCTTTCCTATAATCATTAGATTTTTCACCTAAAAACAATCTTTATGTTTTGCCCAACTTTGTATTCCCTAGATGCCTCTTTAGATGTGATATTTAAATACCTCTTTATTTGAAAGTTAAGGAAGAGATAAACTTAACACATTTTTAAAATAAAAAAATTGAAATCTCAAATATAAAATGCATTGCATCAGTTTTTAGGTAAGAGTCTGAAAATCTTCAAGGAATTCAGAAAAATTTTGCTATGGACCACAGTAATAATCCTTAGGTAATCCATCTGTAAATGACACTACCAGAATTGCAAATTTACAAGCAATCTATTTGCCATTACTGATTAGTTATTATTCTTCTCTAAAGATAAATGTGCTGATCTAAGTATGAGGAGAACTCTAACGTCCTTGGCTTAGTAAATACTTCGGTTGTCAGAAAATCCCTGCCTCATTAGCAGAATAAAATTTTATTGTGCCAAGAATTCCCTAGGTCTCTCTGGCTGAATAGAACACTCTAACTTCAGACTTTTCTCTTCAATTAAAGAAAAAAAAAAAAAAAAAAAAAAAACCTGCTGTGACTGTACAAAGGCTTGTAAGCCTTGGTGTCTCTCTTGGATACCTGGACTTCATGGTAATCGTTCTCCTGGAAAGAACCAAGATAAAAGTGATAGGGGGTTAGAGCCTCTAAGACAGAAGTGGAGGGTGTCCTGGAATGAGAAACTAGTACCCTATTAATTCCCTTATTCCATGGGGAATACTTGGAATGTCTAGTAAAGATGCATTAATACTACTTTGGCCTAGATTTGCTTTACTAGAGACTTCTTTTTTTCTTCGCCATCTCCCCTCTCTTTCTCCCTCTTTTCTCTCATACACACATGCAATACTCTGTTCTTCTTTATGTACTTTTCCTCTGGAAGTATATATCCATGTTACTTGGTTTTATTTCCTCCTTTTGAAGTTATTATAAATACTTGTTTTTCTTTTCTTTTTACAAAATGAATTCATGGTCATTTTCAGAACTATCAAGGAATAACTTTAAGCCTTAAAGTAACTGAGCATTTGCCAATAATCTTGTCTAGCATTGTGACTCTAGAGGCTGAACTCTTAATCACCACAATATGAGTTTATATAATCAATCATTCATTGGTATTAAGAATGTTTTCAGGATAATCCCTCAAGGAGGGAAAGACTTATTCCAATATGCTGAAAAACCTATTTTTAATAAATGCAAAGGTTACTCTGAGTGCTTTGTGTATACACAAATAACTATTCTGTGTATAATACATATGTATTAAGGATAAGAGAATGAGCAGGGTTCCCTATTTTGCCTAACATTTTTGTTTCTCACAAATATAAATGTCATAGAATTATGGTTTTTTTTTTTTTTTTAAGGGGGGGGAAGTAAATTACACAGTTCATATTCTATAAACCTGGCTCATCCTCCTACTCTCAGTCTTTCTACTTCGTCTAACCTTGATCACAATAGCTCTCCCTCTTTAAGATTAGGAATTTGTGTTATAATTATTTACAATTCTCCCATAGGATTTGTAATACATGGGCTCACAAATATAAGTAACTAAATTAGAGAGATCATTGGCTTCAGACACAGGAAAGCTGATTTGATTTCTACTTAGGTGCTAGCTTGGTAACATAAGGCTTAACATATCTGAGTTACTTGTCTCAGTTTGTGTCTACAAAATGGAGCAAATAGTACTGAAGTTAATGGCATTTTTATTACAACCTGAGATAAAGTATGTGGAAATATATTGCAATTACTTATTATAAATATGCTGTAATTTGTTATGAGTACATGTTTGCTAAATATCTTCAGAATTCAATAAATGACTTTATTATGAATAAAAAGAATAAGGGGCAAAATCTCTAAAAACGAGTCATGATTAAAAGTATTGTCTTGGAAGACCAATGTAGACCAGGTTGCTTAAAAAATAACTACTGTCGGCTGGGCACGGTGGCTCACGCCTGTATTTCCAGCACTTTAGGAGGCCCAGGCAGATCACCAGGTCAGGAGATTGAGACCATCCTGACTAACATGGTGAAACCCCATCTCTACTAAAATACAAACAATTAGCTGGACACAGTGGCAGGCGCCTGTAGTCCCAGCTACTTGGGAGGCTGAGGCAGAAGAATGGTGTGACCCCAGGAGGCAGAGCTTGAAGTGAGCAGAGATCGCACCACTGCACTTCTGCCTGGGCGACACAGTGAGACTCCATCTCAAAACAAACAAACAAAACAAAAAACTACTGTCACTCGATTATATGCCTTAACAGAGCAGTGAATCTGACCATCTTTACTATTCTATCTACAAACCCAGACACACAGAAGCTGCTCATTAAATATTTGATAAAAAATATATACGGTTTGTGAGATTATTGGGAAAACGTTAGTGAAGAGGAAATCGTCTAGTAATTGAAGGACGAGTGGAATGTGGAAAAGAGAACAGAGAGGGAAAAAGTGTAATGTTAAGGAAGCAGAAACACAACTTTTTTTTCTGATTGGTTAGAACATAGATTAGTGTGGTGGAAGAATGGCGGAAGATAAAAACCAAAAGAATGAAAGAAGTAGATTACCAAGGACCTTGAATGACAGCTAAATGATGAAGATCTTCATCCAGAAGCTGATAATATCTAATATAAACATTTACTATGTGCAACACACTATTCTAAGCATTATGCTTGCTTGTTTTACCCATATATAACCCTGGCAACCACTCTAAAAAATGGCTGTTAACTACGCTTCTTATATTTTAAATGGAAAAAAAAAAAAAAAAGTGTGATTCATGGAACCTAAGTAGCTTAGCAAGAGTCATGAACCTGGTTAGTGATGGAACTGGCAATTGAACCAGGAAGTCTGGTTTCAGGTCCACTCTCTTTAAAGCGACATTAATTTCTCTGTAGAATAGCTAGCTGTTTAATTCTAAGTGTAGTGCATAAGAGAATACTGTTCCAGTCACTTTCTGCTGCACAGCAAACGATCTCAAAGCTTAGCGGCATAAAATAAAAACACTTCTTATTTCTCATAACTGGGTGGTTGACCAAACAATTCTCTATCAGATGATGTTGGCTGTGGCTCTAATACTGATGGAAGGTGTATAATGGTCTCATGCATGGTCAGAGGTGACTGCTGGCAGGAAGCTCTGCTGGGCCACTGGGCCTGGGGCCTTGTGGGCTTGTCTATGTGGCTGTTTGGGCCTCACAACATAGCATCTGTATGCCAAGAAGTATTCTAAACAAAAAGAGAAAGAATATTGCCAGTTCTCTGAAAGTCTGGAAGACAGAAGTTCATGTTTTCGAAGGGAAAAGACATGCACTCACAAGGAGGAAAACAACTGATAGTAGCCCTCTTTGGAATTGTTTACCTCACATCCCAATTAAGTTATAAGAAGAATGTAGCGATTCACTGCGCTCTGAATCATCGACATTTGTGATTGTCATATACCAAATAGAAAATATCTGCCATGAAGCTTGAGCAACTCTGTGTAGCCTGTCTTTCAGAAGGGGCTGCAACTAGCATTGCGTACTTTAGCAAAGACTGTTATTTGAGCAACAGATTTTGAATTCACATAAAATAGAATATACATATGATGGCCCAATAATAGTGACATGATTATTACAGTGGTTCACAAAGGTATTTCTAAACACTTTCTATTCCTTGCCAGTTTATCTTTGCCCCTGAAAGGTCTCTGATGCAGTTATTTCATGTATTTGACAGTGGATTCTAGTAGAATTAAATGCTGGTGGAAAACAAAGTTCTCTTAATGACTCTGAATAATCTAAATGTAGAAATTATTCTAGTTCAATGGAGGGTAAAATTATAGGATGCTGAATTCTATCCAACAAGATGAATTGGGAAGATAAGATATGGAGATTAAGTGCAGACTACTGTACAGACTTGTACTGTAACAAAAGGAAGAAAATTATTCAGGGAGGGTGGAAAAGAAAGCATGCTCAAACACTGAAAAGGGGATTCCAGTTCATTAACTATAGGGCTGTCATGGACTGCACTGATTTTGTGACAGTATAGTAAAGAAAAATAGTTATAAAGACTCCTCCTGTTCAGTGATCAAATTCCTAACTATTGAAAAGAGTTTTCCAATTGTGGATGAATGGCCATTGCTGAATAAAGTTAAAATGATGGCATGCCAGCTCCCTTCATCTGCTGTGAATGTTTTTAAAGGAAAGTGGCAGACGTAGTATGTGTATTTTTTAAAGCATAATAGATGATTCAAAATCTGATTATGTTTTCTGTAGTCAATATCCATAGCTATGAAAGCATTATCATATTTTAATGTTGCTTATTAATAAAAATCAGAACTTAACCTCAAAATCCATTGTTTATTGATCATTTACATGTTCAATAATGCTTTATTGAATAACTACACAATCACCACACTGTGCTAGACACTGTTTATGCAAAAGCAAATTAAGTAAGTTTTGTGCCCTCAACAGGTTGCACTCTATCTAGTCAAGGATATAAATATGTGAAACATATTATAACACTATCCATTTAATAAAGTATTTGGACATGTGTGGACCACTTTGAAAACACAGGGTTAGTAGTGTTCCGGATTAGATGCTTCAGGGAAGATTTCACAGAGGAGATGAAATGTGAAGTGTAATGAGTATTAGAGAAAGGTGCCAAAACATGTATAAAGGCATGGAAGGTAGAGAAGCATTGTGGATTTGACATGATATTGAGAGTAGAAGGACATAGGAAAGAAGGATAGAAATGAAACTGGAAGTGATGGCAGGAATTATATGATAAAGGGTCCAGTACGTCAAACTATAGGTGTTTTAAAGATCTTTTTATGAGTGATGGGCAGTGTAGTAGACTAGCAGATGTAGAAGGTTAGGTTATACTGACACAAAAAACGACACTCCAATCTCATCCAGCTCGTTGCAAATGCTGCTAATTCATTCCTTTTTATGGCTGAGAGATACATAGATAGATAGATAGATAGATAGATAGATAGATAGATAGATAGATAGATAGATACATACATACATACATACATACACACATACATACATACATACATACATAGCTATCACAGTGAAGTAACTCAGGAATGAAAAACCAAACATCATATGTTCTCATTGATATGTGGGAGCTCACCTGTGAGGACACAAAGGCATAAGGATGGTACAATGGACTTTGGGGACTTGCGGGGAAGAGTGGGAGGGGAGTGAGGGATAAAAGACGACATATATGGTGAAGTATATAAGTATATACTGCTTGGGTGACGGATGCAACAGGATCTCACAAATCACCACTAAAGAACTTACTCTTGTAGCCAAATACCACCTCTACCCCAATAACTTATGGAAAAAGAAAATAAAATTAAAAACCACTCTATTTTCCGTGCCTATATCCACAAGTCAAGTGTTATCTTTCCTATTGCAAAATACATCCAATAGAGCCATTCGCTACCATGGTTCATTACTCAATCTCGTGAAACAACATCTATCTGGCTCAGTGTTAGTTATCATGGTCACACTGTTTCTTAATACTCTTATCTAGAAATGGCACAAGATCCTTTGTCTCACATTTAATTGGCCAAACCGTGTCACGTGGTCATTACTGATTCCCTGAAGGAAAGGGCACCATGGCAAGGTAAATAAAATGTTCGATGAGTAGTTATACAATCTATCACAGAGACTCAATGATTATTCACATTTTAAAGAGAAGTATTAATATAATAAATTAAATTTCTAGTATTCCAAAATTACTTGGGAGTTCAGAAGGCAGGTGTTTAAGATTAAGAGTTTATTGCTCTTCATGGTGAGAGAATCTGACACTATCACTGCAAGGGGAAAAAGAGAAATAAAAAATATCTTATTTAAGGTAGCAAATACTGAAAACTTAATTAATGACTGAATACAGGGCAAAGAGGGTGATGAAGGAAGCAAAATCTGCAGTCTCTTCAATGTATCTGGTGCAGGTGTCAGGGCTGATGGTGGAACCATAGCTTGTATAACAGAATGCATACTTTCTGTTTTTGCTTCAGACATGAGATCAACACATTCCTTGAACCAGTAACATCTCTAAGTTGGTTGTTGAGCTTTAATTACTGTGGAAATATTATAATTTATATATTATTAAATTATCAAAAACTGTAATAATTTCTTCCAATTTCTCATTTTTTTTCAGAAATCAGAATTAAAAATTTATAAATATGCCAAGAATTCCCAGAAAAAAAGTTCCCATGAAAACAATAGTTACCACATATTACGTACCCTATAGTGTTACTTCCTTTTTCTGTCTTTTCTCTTCTCACCTGTTTCTCCTTTTATTTTTCCTTCCTTTCTCATCTTCCTTCTTATTTCATGATATATATTTTATATATATTTATTTGTATAAAGATAATATGGTAAAAAGCATCTTAGGAATTGGATATGCCTGGTTTTCTGTAATTGTTTTGCTACCAAATATTACAAATAATGTTAACATTGCAATGCTGTGAGCACTAAATGAAATAATACATTATGACTGAGATCTAATAGATAATAAGCTTGAGCACAGTGTTCAGTAAGCCTATCCATGTCCTGTAAGTATAGCAGACCAACAATAACTCCTGTTAATAAATTAAGGAGAAAACGTGAGGATAAAGCACTTCTTCTTGGCTAGTTTGGCTGTTTCTTAGTTATACTGGAAGTATGGAATTCAACTTATAGGTCATCACAGGTGAACAATTCCACACTAGATGACTCCCCGTGACTTAAGTAATCACAATAGTTTTACAGCCATTTATTTGACAATAGAAGAGAAATTTATGGGACCAAGCACATGTCAATTACTGAAAAAAATTTCAAATATGTAAGTTACATCTTTCATTCAAAATGCAAACACTCCAACTTCCTATCATTTCTAATGCTGCACTATTCTAAGTGATAGCCAATGTTCACAATGATCATTAGGAAGTATTCCTGATATGCTGAATCATTAAGAAAATACACTCAGTCTTTCTAATTAGAATTTTCCTTAGGCAGAAATCTAGAATTGTACTTTATTTTCAGCTACAAGATTTGGTACAAAATAAATGTTGTTTTCCCACATTTATCCTGACAATGCAGAGTACTAGCACTCTGCTTTGCCCTGTGGCTTGATGATTCCAGGTAATAGAACCTGCATGGAATTTCCATTGTTTCAAATGGAAGCAGGGGCATCATTAGACTCAACACATTTCAGTGTCTTTTTGAGCAAGTTATTATCCTTAGTCATTACATCCTTGTCCATCTCCTTTCAAAAAGAGGAAGAAGAAGAAAGAGATCTTATTTGGCAAAAGTAGACTAAGTCGTTCAATCTGATTAAGAAAAAACAAAACAAAACACAAAATCTGCTTTGAGTCATTTGTGAATCCATCTCCATTTTCTTCCCCCTGTCCCGCCCCCAACCACGGCACAGCTAGTTTTTTCTTTCTGTCCTATTCCAGTGGAACAAGCTGATCCAGACATATTTAATGAGGCAAAATGTATTCTTCAGGCCACCCAAATTTGCAGCTGACTAGCTTATTCTGCAGCACAGACAAGATCTGTCACCTTGTATGCCCTGAAATATACAGAAGGCCACAGATAATTTCTACAGGATTGACCCCCGCCCTCCTGCCCAGGGAAGTGAATACATAAATTTCTGTTTTAGTCAGTCCAAAATAAATTTTTAAAAACTGGATATTCTCAGCTCCTTTTCAACCTTTTAAAAAATGCCAAGTAACATATTGTGTTATTTTGACTGCAGTAATAGTTGTTATTCATTTTAGCAACATCTTACAGAATTAGGGGTGTACAAGGAACTCCCAGCTACAACTTTTTTCACTGCATTCTTCTAAGAAAGTGAAATTATTCCATAAGATCCCAACTGTTCTTCTGGGCTTAGGTCAAAGATGCGTCATTATCATGCTGCTTATAAGAAACAAAAAACACGATGAGGGTAATTTTAGGTGTTGGAAACGTGATAACAATGTACTTGAGAAAACTACCTGGTTTCAGGTTTATTCTTTTTCAATTACATTATAATATATCCTGATACGGTTTTGTTTTAGTTTGAATAATCTCCTATAGGTTTAATTAAATATATGTATATATACGAATGAAATTCTAGAGATTTTGTGCTTCCGTGAAATTAGTATTTGGTTAGCAACAGAAATTATGTCATTAATTTACTTCACTATTCAATATAAGACTCTATTTCATCATTCAAGAAATACTATGTACATACTTTTTCACAAAACTTTTCTTTAAGGCATATTTTCACTATGTTTCATTTAGTATTAGACAAGTACCTACCAATCTTAGAAGAAATACACGTAAAACAAAGACAAAAGTGAAAACTACAAGTCCCCAAAGTGCATCGCTTTTGCCCAAATCAGTCATTCTCTCCAGGTCTGTTTCCAAGGATCCAGCTTGTCTCCACCTCTGTGTGTGAGTACGCAACCATTCATTACTGTAGAATCATATGAGTTCTTTAACATGTGTCTATTGAGAGATTTAGGGAAAATTTTCTCTACCAGCCTCTAAAAGTAAACAAGAATTTCATAAATCTGGAATGATTTAGGGTTAGACAACTCTTAATGACACCCTCTTGATTTAAGGTTCTCATAGTCTATAACAAAAAAGTCAGTCACTTTTCTTAGCCTTGTCAATTTTCAAATATTGTTTTGAAAAATAGTTGAGCTATCTGAACTGAAAATTTAGCTGATTTAGTGAAACATCTTTTGTACTACATCATCCCTTCTTTTTTTTTGTAGTTTACAAACAGACTTCCCTAGCCAATAACCTTTTGCTTCCCATCTGCCCAGAAAGCACGTACTGTGGACCCCATAAACACTGCTAAGAAAAGCTCAGTGTTCTAAGTAGTGACCATTATTTATACCAAAATATGTAGCTGATTAATATATGATAAAATATTAGTATATATATTTCAGATTACTAAATAATTTTATTAGATTATTACTAGCATACTAAACATCTGTATTTTTTTAGATTCATGTATTTAAGTATGTGTGCCTATGTTTAAACAAGCACATTTAGAATAAATCCACCTAGTGACTTCAATAATTCATCAAACTATGCATGTTGACTTTTAATACACCTTCCCTATTTAATGCTCCCCTACTCCTTCAAAACAAAACAAAACCACAAACCAAAAAAAAACAAAATGAAACCCCACAAAACACAAACCAAATCAAACAAGTGAAAACCCTTAAGTTGTGTTTGAATCCATGTGACACTTTTTCCGCAAATATTGGACTTGACAGTATATAATTCTAAATTTATAATGAAGTCCCATTTAGAATAAAGGGAGTATGAGTATAGTGGCCATAGGAATAAAAAAATGTAGATCAACCTAGTTTCCCTTTCTGCCTGCACACCGAGTGTGATGTTCAGTGAAACCGCCTTCGTTCCAGAAAAATTCATAGCCTACAATGTGATCACCCTAATAAGTTTGTGTTTGGCAATGATACTTCACCAAAGAAAATCTCTCAGCTTGTCCATAAAGTCAGAGGCTTGGATTTAATTTCTATTTCCATGTCACTACTAGTTATGGCCTAATCAGAATTAGTAATCAATCTATTTCTGTTCATCCATCTGTGAGAATAATAATATATGCTTTTCTCCATCAACAATATCATTATGGAGATAAAATATTACCCAGAATGATAGTAATTGAGAAAAATAGCATAAAAGATATTACAAAGTAATGTGCAGAGAAAACACTGACAAAGCCCACTAAGAAAATGATTTTTTTTTTTTTTGCCTATTTACTTATTTCGTAATAAACTGTTTGAGAAAAGAGACTAGATCTGTTTTTCCCACACACAGACGATGTCTGATAGATGAACGGCAATAAATAAACGTTTGTTTTATGAATGCTACTGCCCTTCTCTTTGAACTCATCTTCCATCACAATTTCTTTCTTTCTTATAGTAGTCAAGCTATGCTGTTTTTTTTTCTGATTTTCCTAAAACACACTAAATTCATCCCCATCTCATAGTCTTTGTATTTTTTCTTCCCTAGACCTGAATCATTCTTCTTCTATATATCCAAATGGACTGTTCCCGTAATTCAATTCCCTACTCAAATATCAACTTATCAAGAGGACCTAGCCCAAATCCCAATATCTAAAACAATATACCACTCCAACACTCTTTACCTCTGAAAGTGCTTACATCCCACTGATGTTTTAGTAATTTGCTTTTTACTAGATCTTACAGAAATTCTTTTATTGTGTTCAGGCTGCTAAAACAAAATACCAAAGATTGAGTAGCCTATAAACAACAGAAATTAATTTCTCACCATTCTGATAACTGGGAAGTCAAGGATCAAGGCAACAACAGATTCAGCATCTGGTGAGAGCTCACATTCTAGTTCATAGATAGTGCCTTCTAGCTGGGTCTTCATGTGGTGGAAGGAATAAACCAGCTCACTTAGGCCTATTTCAGAAGGACACTAATCTAATTTATGAGGGCTGTGCTTCCCAATAGCCTCTTCCCTAAAACAATCACTTTGGTGATTAAGTTTCAATATTTAACTACAGGGAGTAGGGTCAAGCATTCACACCCTATGAGAAGAGAAATTTCATAAGCTCCAAGACCTGATCTATATTATCCAATAACTCCAGCTATATTTGCTAATTAACATTAATGGAATGTGTGTATATATATATATATATATGGATATTAATGATCTGGGAAGTTAAAATCAAGATCACAATACAATATCATGTTATATGCATGCAATCACCTGGGAAAAATAAAAGTTATGATAACACCGAGTATTGGAGAGGTTGCAGGACACAGGATCTCTTACATACTAATGATTGGAGTAGAAAAGTTTGCAAACATTTAAAAAATGGATTAACATTATCCCCGATAGTGAAATCTCAAATAAAATAGATGCAAAAATTGGGTTTTATTTATGGGTTAATTTATATACATAAAACAGAAGACATGGGTGAGAATGTCCTTGGCAAAAACATGAAAAAAATCCAATTGTCCATCAACGTAATCAATATTATCAGAATGAATAAACCATGATAACATTCACACACACAAAAATAAGATATATGACACACTTTAAGTGAATGGTATCATGAATCAGGTCCATCCACTTGTTTGGGCCTTAAACCTAATTGTTGAGGGGGGCGGAGCAAGATGGCCGAATAGGAACAGCTGCAGTCTCCAACTCCCAGCGCGAAGGACACAGAAGACGGGTGATTTCTGCATTTTGGACTGAGGTACTGGGGTCATCTCACTAGTGAGTGCCGGACAATCGGTGCGGGTCAGCTGTTG
>NW_012116154.1:14675060-14765922 GCF_000951035.1 Colobus angolensis palliatus | reverse complement strand
AAAAAAAAAAAAAAACCTATTTGTTACTCTCATTCCTTTGCTATTTCTGATTTCCTATAGTTGAAAATAAATCAAAACCTATATAACGAAACTCCTCCGTAACTCATGACTCCTTTAACAATTTTTCACTTTCAATGTCATTACCATAATTAATCCCACTATAATCTTTCACATGAATTAATGGGGGGGAAAAAAAGTATCCGAAGTTACTTCCCATTGTATTTGCTATGAAGTCCAAATTTGATAGTATGCATTTTGTGCTCTGATTACCTGACTCATTATTTTGCCTTTTCCAATCTGTAATGCAGATTTTTAAGGTAAAATTTTGTATTACTTGAGTATATCATTCCAGAATATTTTATTTTTTGATTATCATAATTGTTTTTCCCTCTACTTTGAATACATTTTGAATGAACCGTCATCTTCTGGCAAGTCTGGCTCCCATACACTTGGGTTCTCAGTCTGTCATCTCATTTTAGACATCATTTTGGCTCTGAGCTCTTCCTTACCCCTGTAAAGCAGAAAGATTTTTCTTTCTTTTTTCTTTTTAGTTAAATTATGATAATTTTACAAAGTTATGGGATATAAAGTGATATTGGGATATATGTATACAATGTGTAATGATCAAACGAGGGTAATCAGTTTATCATCACCTCAGATGTTTATACATTTTTTATATTATGAACATTCAAAATCCTCCCATCTAGCTTTTGGAAAAAATACAGTCACTCATCATTAACCATATTCACCCTATAATGCTGCAGAATACCAGTACTCATTCCTCCTACCTAGCGGTAATTTTATATCCATTAACTGACCTCTCCCCTTTCTCCCCTCCTTGCCTCCCTACCCTAAGAAACTCCTGTCCTTCCTACTATTTGTCTCCATCCAGCTGCCCTTCCTCCATAAGAATATATCACACATGTAGCTATGTGGGTTGGCTATATTTTTCATTAATCTATAATCTTAATAAAGTCTTAATGAAGCTTAATCTATAAGTTTAATCAAGGAAAGGTCTCCTGTTTATGATCCTACTTCCGATTTTTGGCATGGTTTCTGGAATGCTGTTGTTCTCCATATTTGTTTAATCAGTGAACAAAGGAAAAGAGAAGTTTGAATCACATAAAAATGCACAAAGTGGGCTGGGCGTGGTGGCTCATGCCTGTAATCCCAGCACTTTGGTAGGTCGAGGCAGGTGGATCATGAGGTCAGAAGATCAACACCATCCTGGCTAACATGGTGAAACCCCGTCTCTACTAAAAATACAAAAAAAAAAAAAAAAAATAGTGGGGCGTGTTTGTTGCTGGGTGCCTGTAGTCCTAGCTACTCAGAAGGCTGAGGCAGGAGAATGGCATGAACCTGGGAGGCGGAGCTTGCAGTGAGCAGAGATGGTGCCACTGCACTCCAGCCTGGGCAACAGAGCAAGACTCTGTCTCAAAACAAAACAAAATAAACAAATAAAAAACCATAAAGTGTTATATTTGCACGTGAGTTAAGCAAGAAGCTCTGGTGAACTGAGGTGCTTAAACATCTCTAATGAGTATTTGAACACACCTCTGGAGTACTCATACTACTTCTATCACATTTGATGCATATTATATAATGCTTTTTGTTATTTAAATGGCTTGATGCAATTTTGGGGGGCTAATTTTTTAATTTTTAAACATTTGTGAAAAATTAGAGAAGTATAAAAAGCCTCTAGGCAATATTCCATAATACTAACTTAAGGTGATAATTGATAAAATGCTTACATGTCACTGTTTTACAAGTATATGAGAACATATTTTGCAAACAACAAAAAGGTATGTAAAATAAAGATATATTTACTCAAAGTATAGGCAGTATTACAATTTGTTTCCCATCCTATTTATTTTCATCTTTGTGGAATTTACAATCTAATTGCTATTAGAATTATAACCATAGTGCAAGTATGGGAGATACAGGAAGTATGGACTATAAAATATTAAATGGGACAAGTTTAATGTTAGCTACAGAATAAAGGCTTTAAGAAGGATTGAACATGTTGTGAGTTTTGAACTGTAACCTGAACAGGGTGCAGTTTTGTAGACATCGAAATAGAAGTGGCTGGGGCAATTCATTTGGCAAGGGAGGATTTCATTAGGCAAAAATAAAAAGAAGGACTTGAAATGTCTTTTGTCACAAGGGCTGCCAAGTCTCTGAGTGAAGATGGTTGACAAAACTGCCATGAATCTCCTTTCACTTTAGCGCTGGCAAAGGGCAACATAGATAGTTTGGGAATTACATAGTTTGCTTTAGTTTCCTACATACCCAAGGGCACTGATAGCTGCTGCTTTGAGCACAAAGTGATCAATGATTTTCAGTGACCAGAGTAAATGGGAAACAATCTTTGTCATTGTGTAATTGACCTGTATACTTTATCCAGAACTTGAAAACACACTAGCATCTAATAAAATTTAGACATGTGTATGTGAACTATTTTTTCACGATACCAGAAAATGCACAGTTGACTATTAAAGTTTTTGTCTTGTTTTATTGTTGAATCATTAGGGCCAGCCTATAGTAAGTGATCAATAAGTTTATGTTGAATAAATGAATGGGTGCAAAACCATATTTAATACATAATTTTACTTCCTATAAATCAGTGAAAAAGGTAAATATCTGGATCTCAAAGTAAAAGTAATTTCAAATAGGACCTCTTTCTTTATATGTTGACTATAGCACAATGCAATATATGCTAAGCCTTCAGTGATATGGTGGAGAAAATGGGAAGAATTCTTAAATGCCTGAAGATGAGGAAAACGTGGGAGAGTAAACAAGCAACCCATCGAAACTACCTCTTATGAGGTATCTTTCCAGAGTATAATCAAAGGCTTATACAAAACTCAGAATTGGGCCCAATGGTAAACCAAAGAAACTCAGTCTAGACTCAATACACAGTAACTGATGAGTAAATGGCAGGAACTATACAACATTAAGTGAAAAAAAGAGAGTCGTTCTAAAACGTATTAACTACAACATCCAGCCCGTGATTGCTTGATATTCATGAAAGTCCAGCACCTCAGAACAGTGAGGTGGGAAACAGTACTGATTAATCAAAGAGAGTTACGAACCCAGTGATTAACTAGGGCCATAAGCAATAAACCAGGTAGACTAGGCCTATTGCAGAATGTATGCCAGGAATACTGGGCTACAGGTCAGAATTAATAAAGGTGTGCTAAGTACATAGATCTCGATTGGGGGCTGATGGTCCTAAAACATATTCTACATGAACTTATTAAGGTTAGTTTACATTCTGCCATGGGGTTGCAGTTGTATTTCAAATTTTTCACTTAAAGGACGAGGGAAAGCAGCTATGTATTTTTCTTCATTAAATGGAAAATAAACTGACCTCCAGCCGAATGGAGCCCTAGATAAGCTATAATGTTGGTGTTTACAGTAGATGACAGATAGATAAATAAACAGAGATAGAGTTATGCCTATGGGTGAAATTCTACTCTATAAATTGAAGAGCTGCAATAGCTATGATAGCTTCTCCTACACTGGAAATACCTGTACTACTTAATTAATTGGTTTTCATTATTTTTATCCCCAACTGTTATATAATAAATTGTTAAAAATAAAATCTTAATTATATGAATGTCTATTTCTCTTTTTATATTGATATATTTTTGATACAGTACTTAGCCCAAGTAGCTCATTCATGCTATGTGAAATAGTTTAGCAAATGTGCTATCAGTGAACTTTAGTGGCAGAAAACAAATGACTAGGGATAATAGTCTTAGCAAGGTATGGAACGACTGTTCCTCAGAAAGTCAGACTAGGCTATATGACTTGAATAAAGATTTCTAGACATGACATTTCAAAACCAGAAGCCTGGGTGGAAAAAAATCATAGTAAATGAGCAAAAAAGAGAAAAGATTCAAACATTTTTGAGACATATGGAAAAGATTCGATACAATCAAGAAAATCATAAGGCAATATTATGAGTGTGATTAATTTCAGGCTTATAAAAACACAAAATACAAAATGACAGCTTCAGTTAACTTGCTCCTACATTTTTTAAAATTGGGATACATATTTGGCTGTAAATAAACTAAAAGCAGTTGCGGGAGAAAATTTAATAATATTGGGGTAGAAAAGGGAAGACTTTACTAATCAAACCAAAGTTGGAATTAATGAAGGAAACCTGACAGATTTGACAACATAAAAGTGAAAACTCTTTCTCTGCAAATTCTTGTAAAATAAGGGTATTACAGATATATGAGAGGAGGAAACAAAAAAAAAAAACTAAATAAAGACAAAATTGAAGGAATAGGTAAGGACTGCTTTTATTGAGCAAGATGTGTAATGTAAACCAGAATTCAGGACGTGGGAAGTCTAACCAGTATTGAGTCTAAGAACCCAGGGCAGTGGGCTAGCCAACTAGATAGAGGAAGATTAGTTCTACACCAGATCTCACAGAGCAGTTCTATGACAAGACACAAACAGGAAGACAACACAAGCATCCAGTGAGATACCCATCTCTAACACCAGCGGGCAAAGACTTTGAGACAGAAATAAAATGTTGAGCAATTACATTGTTTGGTAAGTAGATAGGCAGTTATTTTATCAGCTGTTCTTAGCATAGAGGGCTCTGATAGCCTTTGTCTTCCCTAGCGCCATCCTAGGTATGAAAAGAAAAAGACTAAAGCTGTAGGGTTAGCTACTCTCTACTGCCAGACAATGACACACAGGTGCACACATATACTGAGCATAGGCAGGCAGCCTAGGAGATCACCAGGTCTTTGAGAGAATTGTGACATTACTGAGGAAAGGTAACTTCTCATAGAGTAGACTCTTCTAGGCTTAATATGGAGATTTGGGGTTGTATTTCAATAGTATATTAACTCTGAAAAGTTGCTAATAAGTACCTCATGATCAAGACTGGGGTAGCTTGTGAGGGTGGGGACATTTCATTTGTCAGAAGCATTAGAGAAACACTAAGTCAAGAGAAGGTAAAAATGTCTCTTTAGTGCTAAAGTTGATTGAGTGCCTCATAACTTCAAGTACACCATCAGTCTCTAAGAGTAAAATACCCTACAGAGAATACACTGAACTTAATTGGACATAGATTACTTTTTTTTGTAGAACATATTAAAGAACTGTGATATGCAGCATAGTTTATAAAATGCTGGGCTAGCAATTAACTAAACTCTTCATAGTTTGGAAAGCATGACTTCAAGTAAGATGAATATCAAAATATAGAAACACAGGAATATAAAAATAAGCAAAAACCTTAGCAAAATAGTTTGGCTCACAATCAGTCAGTTTACATCCACTCAATCATTCATTAAATTCTTTACTCTGTAATCCAACAGTGTTCTGGGCATTAAAATGATGAAAATAGTTAGACATTGCCTATCCTCTCAAAACTTTTTATTAATAATAAAATTAAGGACACATATGTTTGTTAGTTCTCTATTATCTATTCATCTTTCATTTTCAAGGCAGGACTTATTAGTTTATATTCAAAGGGCATGTCCTTAAATTACATATCTAAGACTCTATATCTAGTACATGATACTGGCATTGGTAAAATGATCATTAATATAAGCCAATAGATATCTAAGTTCTAACCTGTGTGATAGTCAAATGAAAAGCACTGGAAGCAAGTCAGGAATGAAAAGAGAACAAACTATTATTCCCTGAGTTTCTAATGTGATCCATTTATTTCAAGCACACACTAATTCATTTTAACTCAAACCTTTATAATACACTGAAAGTGTACACTACTAGCTGTATTTTATATAGCAGGAAAGGAAGCTAGAAATCCTTAGTATCAAGGATTTGCTGACATATGCAATTGAACATATGAGTTCAAATGTCTTGCTCTTTCCATTGTGCCATTGTTCCATGGATATGACAAAGTCAGGAAAGCAGCATGATTTTGAACAGCAAAAATTAAGAAGAGCCTGAACCTCAGAATGCAGAAAGTATGATTGGTCTGAGATATAGCAATCTGACGTTTGTAGCAACGTCTGTCTCTGAATCTGTTCATCATTCAGTCAAGGCTGGTTCAGGAAAGAGCCCAGTGGTTTCAAGCCGTTGCTACTTCCCCATTCCTCCTCCTTCACTTTCAACTCTCTGGCAATGCTGTGCTAAGAAATCATTGAACATTTGTCCATGAGCATGTGCACAATTAATGGGTATATCATTCACAGAAACAATGGAAATAATGCGTATTTTATATTTCAACTGTAGCACAAAATTCATATTCAATAGCTGTGTATTACACATGGTGGACTAAATTTTGTAATATCTAAAACAAAGTGGAGTACAACAATAAAAGTATACTTTTACTTATAAAGAGTTCAACACAGACCTTTCTGGTTGGGTAGCTGTCCTTCAAGTAGTGACTTAATGGTTCAGT
The DNA here is from genome assembly GCF_000951035.1 of Colobus angolensis palliatus. Lineage (NCBI taxonomy): Eukaryota > Metazoa > Chordata > Mammalia > Primates > Cercopithecidae > Colobus > Colobus angolensis. The sequence goes on along the minus strand of NW_012116154.1, from coordinate 14,759,531 downwards.
TTTGCTTCACCCATTGGCTCTGCCATTCCCCTGTATCTTGTAGCCCTCCAGGGAATCTTGTATGTATGGCCAATACACCACCTTAGCCAAAAGATGGTCACATAATTGTATTACTTACAAGGGGAATTGGGAAATGTAAATTAGTTTTGTGCCTAAAAACAAAAGGAAAACGATTTGGTGAGCAGTTAGCCAAATTTTGTCACATTTCACTTTTCTTGACATACAATGTTTACTTCTCTCTTCTTGTACACATATAATAGATAACATTTGTTTGGGTTACATACTAATTAGTGATGATCAAGAAATAAAAACCTCTACAGAATTTACAAAAAGGAAGGGGTTTGATACAAGGAATTATATGCTTAAAAAAAAAAAGGAAAAATCTACCAAAAGAAAAAATCCAGGAAAACTGCTGGAACTTCCCCATTGGGGTTAAAGTCCACCCTTGGTTCTTCTATAGAGCATAGGAGGGATAAGAACAGATCATTGTGCCAGATATCCACACTTGTCATCTGTGGCAGAACACAGTTACCTGACTTCTGTAAGGAAAATGGGATATGTAGTCTACCCACGTTCACACGAAAACAAACAAACAAAAAAACATAAAACAAAAACAAACAAGCAAACAACACTTAGCCCATTTCTGCAACAAGTTGTTTCCAAATGCTTAGAGTGAAATGTTTATTACACATAAAAAAATAGCTGTAGACAATGAGGCCACATTTTAAAAGAAACATGTTAACAAATATTATTCGTAAAAATCACTACTATGGGAAGATATACATTCATTTTAATACTACATCAATTACTCAAACAATTTAAGATTTCCCTTCCGTTTTTACCTTTTGGGTGGCTTGTAATACCATACAAAGTAATTACTATTACTGTATGATAATAACTCAAAACAGCCAAAATTTCCCTGTTATACGGAAACAGAAATATTACCTAACTTAATGGAAAGTGGTGAGGTTAATTAAAAACTATTTTTCATGTGTTTTCTACTGGTTTCATGTTCAGTAAAAGACTGCATGTGTTGAAAATAACTTTGTGAAAGAAAGTTTGGATATAAATTTTACAAAAAGTTAGCTGAGTTTTGCCATTAAATCAGTCTATTATTTGAAGAAATGGAAGTGTTTTGAAATGACAGGTTCTTCTCCTACCTTATTGGGGGACCTGAATCAGATTGATTTTTATTTTTTGGTAAAATGACCAAAGTTACAGATAATTCCAAACTTAGTAGCTAAGATTGAACACTGACCACACATTTTCTATAAACCCTTACCCAAAACTTATTGAAGAAAGAGTTAGTTTATATCCAAAGTTATCTGTAACATTATATAGAGTATGTAAAAATGACTAAACTCAGCAATTCAAAGAAAAGTGCTAGACTTTTTGATAACTTGTCCTTGTTATTTCAGCTAGAAATAAAACCAATCTATAGGGCCATTATTAGTGTTAAAAAAAAAAAAAATGGATAGCACCAAAAGAAGAACAAAAGCACAGGAACTATCCCAAAACTTTTCAGAGAAAAGGGATGATAAAAATGGCAGATTTGCCAAACTAAGATGTTGAATATAAGAATTTTAATCTAAATACTACAACGTACTCTTTGGTCTTGTAAATAGAATGCAAGAATTCGGAACCCGGGTTGAATTATCTTAGTAAAGGAAATACATCTTTTGCCAACCATACTGTGATAAGTTCTAGATCCACAAACATGACTAGGCCTTACTTTAAGTCAGATACTTTTCAGTCTTTTCAAGGACATACCTGAGACTAGGTAACTTATAAATGAAAAGGTTTAATTGACTCACAGTTCAGCATCTCTGGGGAGGTCTCAGGAAATTTACAATCATGGTGGAAGGAAAAGCAAATGTGTCCTTCTTCATATGGCAGCAGCAAGGAGAACTGCCGAGCAAAAGGGGGAAAAGCGCCTTATAAAACCACGAGATCACGTGAGATTTCAATCCTGAAAACTGTTACAGATGAATAATCAAGATTTTTACTTTGAAATGTCTATAGTCTAGTGTGAAGAAGCAGAAGAAAGTCAACAATTACAATGAATATAATGTTGTATCATGACAACATTGTGTTATAGGGAGACAGGGAAGAACAACACAGGAATGACCTCTTGCATTTGGTGGATATGAGCACATATTCCAGGGAAAGAATGTTGTTGGAGCTACTTCTCAGAAAAATGCAAATATTTTCAAAGAAAAGAAAAGAGATGTTCTAGGTAATTCAGTAGCACAAAAAAGACAGAAGAACATTAATGAGCTACGCGAATTCAGAGGAGGACAAATGGGTCTTATTGATTCTACAGCACTGGAGGGAATTCAGAGCTTGTTTGTTTAAAGTTTTGAAAATAAGTTTGAGATGTTTTGACCTTATTCTGAAAGCAATTTGGGACCAGGAAAGGCTGGTAAGATAGACAAGTAACAGAGCTGTACTTATGAGAAACTACTCCCGCAGCAATGAGCAGATAGGAAAAGGGTAAGAAAGAAATCAGAAAGACCAGTTGTGAAGGTCCTGAATTCTGGTAAAAGGGCATGGAGGCCTAGAATGGGGTCTTGACAATACAGAAGAGAGAATGCCGTGAGCTATGTATAAAATTTTGATTCAGTAGTGTTTAGACATGAAAATTAATAGAATCAAGAAGTCAAAGATGTCTGTGTTCTTCTCCCCTTGCTTGAGCAACTGCATGAAGAGATGTGCTATTGGTATTTGCCAAGTTGAAAAAGTCACATTGAAATTAGAAGTATTAGGGAGAATTTTGTAATTTGGCTGAAGGAACTATGCTTGAATATGTGATTTTGAACATTGAGAAGCAGTCTGGTTAAGATAAAAATGTGGGGCCACAGGCACATAAATTTGGACGTTAGTTAAATTCATAGACAGATTGGATTTCTCAGGAAGCAAGTTGAGAGAAGGAACACAGGAGAACCAGATTATGCCATAAAAAAAGAGCAAAATAAAGAAGCAGAAGAAATAGTAAATAAGACAAAAGAAAAGAATTAGGTGATCATATGGAGGTCAAGAGAAGAATGCATTCCAGAAAGACTTTCAGTATTAAATTATTTTCACAAATTAAATAAGAAAAGGCTTGAAAATATCTATTGCAAGTGGAAGTAAAGAGTTTATTGAAAATCTTGCAATTATATGACAATTTGTTTAATTGCTCTCAAAAGTGCTGCTTTAATAAAAGGAAAAAAAGTTTGCATTTTTTATGCTTATAAAAACAAACTTATTCAGACACAATCGTTTAATGTAAATTTATCAAATATGCATTAATGAATACTTTTTCAGTATGCCCATTGCAACCTTTTGGATGATTAGTAGATCCTATGAAATCTACATATCACTAAGCAAAACAAAACAAAAAGAAAGAGAGGATATCAAGTGCATTTATTTACTCTAAATTCCCTAGACATATATGGCACAGAAATTTACATGACTCTCCTGCTAAAATATTCTCATCATTGGTTTTATTCAATCATTTTTTAAATTAAAAAGAAAATCTCTCTGCTAAGAGACTTGTTTATTTTGCCTTGGGATAATCAAGGAAGCTCCAATCTATCAAGGTTTTTATTTATGTGCAAAAATGCAGAGCATTTCTAGTTACAATAACTCTAGAAATTCCAAAATTATAAATAGACTATGATCCCCAAATTCATTTGTATTTGAATTAACAACCTATTTTTCTCATAAAAATATTATAAATGCTATTTAGCTTGCTAAACCACTTCACAAAATACCTAGAAATAATACTGCATTGGTTTGTTTTCATGCTGCTCTAAGGACATGCCCAAGCGTGGGTAACTTATAAAGGAAAGAGGTTTAATTGGCTCACAGTTCAGCATCTCTGGGGAGGCCTCAGGAAACTTACAATCATGGTGGAAGAAAAAGCAAACGTGTCCTTCACATGGCAGCAGTAAGGAGAAGTGCCAAGCAAAAGGGGGAAAAAGCCCCTTATAAAACCATCAGATCATGTGAGATCTCACTCACTATCACAAAAACATCATGACGTTAACCAGCCCCTGGATTAAATTATCTCCCACCAAGATGGGATTCAGGTGGGGACACAGCCAAACCATATTAAACACTGAGTAAATGCAAATCAGAGTTAACATCTATTGATTCTTAACATGCTAAATACATTAAAATGTGGGCTTTATTCTTAACAACTGTTAGCACATATAATCACTGTTATTCCTATTTTATTGATATATAACAAAAAATGCAGAGGTAGTCAATTTTTCCAAGTTTACCAGTTTGCAAGAGGTTGACCTAAGACTAGAAAGTTCGGATCTTATTCCAAAACATATAATTCATGCCATTTAAAAACTTCTAATATAAATAAATTCGAACATGTACAAAAGTATGAATAAAAGTATAACCTCTTATATAGCCAGCACTGAGCTTCAGAAAACTTCTCATTTTATGACCGGTGTTGTTCCATTTGTATCTTCATGAAATCTGCTGAGACCAGCTCAGTTAGGGAGACCCTAACCCAGCAGCACTAGAGGAATTAAAGACACACACAGAAATATGGAAGTGTGGAGTGAGAAATCAGGGATCTCACAGCTTTCAGAGCTGAGATCTTGAACAGAGATTTACCCACATATTTATTGATAGCAAGGCAGTGATAAGCATTGTTTCTATAGATTATAGATTAACTAAAAGTATTTCTTATGGGAAATGAAAGAATGGGCCGAAATAAAGGGGTGCGTCTGGCTAATTATTTGCAGCAGGAGCATTATTTGCAGCAGGAGCATGTCCTTAAGGCACAGATCGCTCGTGATATTGTTTGTGGTTTAAGAATGTGTTTAAGTGGTTTTCCGCCCTGGGTGAGCCAGGTGTTCCTTGCCCTCATTCCGGTAAATCCATAACCTTCCAACATGGGTGTCATGGCCATCATGAACGTCTCACAATGCTGCAGAGATTTTCTTTATGGCCAGTTTTGGGGCCAGTTTATGGCCATATTTTGGAGAGCCTGTTCCCAACAAAACATCTCCCTCCACCTCATCTGTATTATTTTGAAAGATTTCCCATATCATACAATTTCAACTTGAAATTTCACTGTGGCTCTATAAAACACATGGACTTCATTTAGCACTGTTACAACACAGTTGACCCTTCAACAATTCAGGGGTTGGGGGGCCAATCCCACATCCAGTTCAAAGTCTGTGTATAGCTTGTTACTCCCCGAAACTTAACTATGGGTAGTCCACTGTTTACTGGAAACCTTACCAATAACAAATTCCTACCTATTACCATTAACTCAAGATGTATTAAAGACCTAAAGGTAACAACTCAAACTATAGAAATCCTAGAAACCTAGGAAATACCTTTCTTGATGTCAGCATTAGCAAAGGATTTATCACTAAGTCCTCAAAAGCAATTGCATCAAAAACAAAAATTGACATGTGAGACTTAATTAAAATAAAGAGCTTCTACATATCAAGAGAAACGATCAAGGAAGTAACAGACAGCTTAAAATGGGAGAAAATATTCACAAACTATGCATCCAAAAATGTCCTAATATTCAGAATCTATAAGGAACTAAACTAACAAGCACAAAACAAATAACTATTAAAAAGTAGGCAAAAGACACGAACAAACACTTTTCAAAAGAAGACATACAAATGGCCCACAAACCTAAGAAAAAAATACTCATCATCGCTAATCATCAGAGAAATGCAAATCCAAACGACAATGAGACGCCATCTCATACCAGTCAGAATGACTTTGTTTTTAAGTCAAAACAAAAATAACAGATATTGGCAAAGCTGTGAAAACAAAGATAAACTTATACACTGTTGATGGTAATATAAATTAGTCTAGCTACTGTAGACAGCAGTCTGGAGGTTTCTCAGATAACTGAGTCGAACTACCATTAGACCCAGCAATCTCATTACTGGATATATATGCACAGGAAAATAAATTCTTTTATTATAAAGACACATGCACCCATATGTTCATTGCAGTACTGTACACCATAGCAAAAACATAGAATCAACCTAGGTTCCCATCAACAGTGCTGTGGAATACTAGGCAGGCATAAAAAAAGAATAGAATGAAATCACGTCCTTCGCAGCAGTGTAGATGCAGCTAGAGGTCACTATCCTAAGTGCACTAATGCAGAAACAGAAAACCAAATTGCACATGTTCTCACTTTTAAGTAGAAGCTTAGCTCATTTAAAAGTGAGAACACGCAGTATTTGGTTTTCTGTTTCTATATTAGTTCACATGCACACGAAGATGGGAACAATAGACACTGTGAACTATTAGAAGAGGGAGGGAGGGAGAGGAGCAATGGCTGAAAAGCTACATATCGGATACTAGGCTCACTACCTGGGTGACAGGTTCGGTCCTACCTCAAACCTCAGCATCATGCAATACATCTTTACAACAAACCTGCACATGTGCATATTTATTCTAAATCAAAAGCTGGAAAAGAAAAAGTAAAGAACACGTAATTTGTGTTTTATTTATATTATGTACTGTATGTTTACAACATTAATAAAATCTAGAGAAAAGAAATAGTTATCAAGAAAATCATCAGGCAAATACATTTACTATTCATTAAATGGAAGTGGATGATAATAAAACTCATTAATCTTTATAATCAAAAAGGCTGAGGAGAAGAAAAACGTAGAGAGTTGCTCTTGGTGTGACAGAGGTGGCAGAGGTGGGAGAAAATCCACCCATGAGAGGACTTGCACAATTCACACTCATGCTGTTCAAGTGTCAGTGGTACCATGATAACATCTAAATGAAAATAAACAATGATTCCTTTATATTTTCCTATGCTTAGGAATTACTTAAATCCCCCATTGTTTCACGCAAAATTCAAAGATGGTTTACTACATTCAAAATCCAAACAAGATCCACTTAGGACATTTTGTTGATCTGTGTCTTTCAATCTCTGCAGCTATAAACCCTCTCCCTCATCCTTACTTTTTTTTTTAATTCTTATCATTGATTTATTCACTAAACTGAGTGATTTAATTAGCAGAGATTATATTGCAAATGTTTCTGAATACATCATAGAATTGTTTTACAAGTTCTTCTATGCTTTTTATTTTCTGTGAATTGTTTGGACCAGAAGCTTCAAAAGCCCACATTTATACTTTTATTGTACACTGCCTATAAGTTGGTTAAATGTGTGTATTAATAGTAAAGATGAGGTATTGTTTATTAGGTAAGATATATGTTAAACTGTATGTGTAACCGTGAGCCAAAATAGCTCTAGTTTAAGTTTATATCTCTCATTAATATCAATCTGGAAGGAGGAAAAACAGGTTTGGCTCTGCTCCACAAGGTTTCCCAGGGATCCAAGATGTAGCTATCTTTTTCTCCACCATTGCAAAGTCAGTATCTTTCTTTCATGAACCATTATGACTCAACGTTAAGTACTTATTGTTACCAGCAAGTAGGATGAAAAGAGAAAACTTCCTTCTAAGAATCTAATCAGGATGTTGTTCACAGTACTTCCACACACAGAATTCATCACAGAAATACAGTTTCAATGGAAAAAGAAAATACAGTGTTGTCTATTTGCTGAGCTAAACATTTTCTTACTAATAAGCAAAGGAGAGAATAATTATTAGGAGATAAACTAACAATTTCTAGCCCACAAGGCAAATCTCTAAAACATTTGAAGTAAGTAATAAGGAAGCTTAACCATTGTGACTTTGTTCACGAGCTCTCGCGTTCACACAGTTGTGACAGAATATGGGCCTAGATAGATAGTTATCACTTTTAATGACAAAAAATGCAATTACTTATGTACAAACTTAATACATAAGCCCAAGTCTAGAAGGTAGCCTAGTCAGTGGTATATACCAGATGGAAATTGAACTTCTATTCCCTTGGTGTTATGCAAACATTAGACAAAATAAACAAAGTATGGGAATGTAAAAATTGTGTGGTGGATATTATTTTTTCTGTGTTGTGTGTTTACAACACATTATACATTTTACCTATCTGGTTTCCTCAAATACATGTATTTGAGTGTCTAGGTGTATGTGTGTGTGTTCCTATCCCTATCCTTATCTTTATATTTATTTTTGTATTATATATATACATATATATATATTTTTTTTTTTTTTTTTTTATTGAGACGGAGTCTCGCTCTGTCGCCCAGGCTGGAGTGCAGTGGCCGGATCTCAGCTCACTGCAAGCTCCGCCTCCCGGGTTCACGCCATTCTCCTGCCTCAGCCTCCCGAGTAGCTGGGATTACAGGCGCCCGCCACTTCGCCCGGCTAGTTTTTTGTATTTTTTGGTAGAGACGGGGTTTCACCATGTTAGTCAGGATGGTCTCGATCTGCTGACCTCGTGATCCGCCCGTCTCGGCCTCCCAAAGTGCTGGGATTACAGGCTTGAGCCACCGCGCCCGGCCATTTGTATTATATTTTTAAAGTACAGTTTTTATGTGTGTAAGGGACTTTTTATACATCAATGGCATGTTCTAGATATTTTAGAGTTGACATTTATTTTCCATGTAATTTATCTTTTTATGAATTAGGAAGAATTAAAATATTAAGGTCAAACATTCTCTCAAAGGTGAGTTTGCTCAAGTCTTATCTCTTTTCCTTCAACCCTCATACTTCCCTGTTTACTGGGTGGAATGCACAGTAGAACTGTGAGGGAATTTATGAAGACTCAGAATTCAATAATGTGATAACGGCAAATAAGAATCTAGGAAGCTAAGTGAGGGATAAATGAACTAACTTCTGTTGAATACTACTATCTGCTGCATATTAGGTACTGAAATAATAGGTTTTACATATAAAATCAACAAATATAATGACAAATGTTTGAGCTATGTATTATTAACTGCTCTTTTCATTTGTGAAAATTTTGGTTCAGAAATATATTTTTCCATATTACTTTGAGAGGTGGTAGTCTAGAATATTCATCTAGATCTTTAATATACCAAATTGCATTGTATTTTAAATATACTTTGAAATATACAATGTTTCTGCCTTGTCACAGAGCAGTTTGCTGCTTAAAGATAAATCCTATGACTCTACAAAAGGGTTTCACAAAATCTGTGGACTCGGCCTGAAGTCGTGATATAAATATATGTTATATGCAATACTTTAATCAATTAAGCTTAGAAAATTTTGAGTCAGTCTAATTCAATTACATTTCTTTATTTTAGAACATCTCAGTATTTCAATAAACTTTGTTTACATTTGTCTTAATAGGTTTTCTGAATCACTAGGGAAAAAAAAAACATAATATTTCCAGAAATTATTTGTTCATTGAATTATTTCCCCAACAAAGAAGATTTATTTTTGTGACTTGAAAGTGTGCACACCTGTATATACAAATTTATGTGTTTCTATATACATATATAGGTAAACATATATCTACCTATATGTTTTATAATCATATGCAGAAATCTTACAAATTATTGTAATTTATCAGTTAAGTCAGTGCATTTTGGTAAGACTTAAAACTATTCGCAGGAAGATAAAGAGATGCATGCAAGATCAAAAATATTTCTCCAAAGAGGGCATACAAATGGCCAACAGATGTATTAGCAGGCACTCGACATCAGTAATCATTAGAGAAATGCAAATCAAAACCACTGTGAGATATCTCATAGCTTTAGGATGACTATTACCAAAAAGACAAAAGATAAGTGTGGGTGACGGTGTGGAGTAAGGAATCCTTGAATACTGTTGGTGGGAGTGCAAATTGGTACAGCTATTGTGGAAAATAGTATGGAAATTTCTAAAGAAATTAAAATTAGAACTATATTATGACCCAGCAATTCTTCTCCTGGGTATATACCCAAAAGCAATGAAATTGCCACATTGTACAGATATCTCTACTTCCATGTTACTTTAATTCATTAATTAATTAATTTTTATTTATTTATTTATTTATTTTTAGACAGAGTCTTGATCTGTCACCAGGCTGGACCACAGTGGCGTGATCTTGACTCACTGAAACCTCGGCCTCCTGGGTTCAAGCAGTTCCCCTGCCTCTGTCTCCCGAGTAACTGGGACTACAGGCGCACCACCACATCCGGCTAATTTTTTTGTATTTTAGTAGAGATGAGTTTTCACCATGTTGGCCAGGATGGTCTCGATCTCCTAACCTCGTGATCCGCTCGTCATGGCCTCCCAAAGTCCTGGGATTACAGATGTGAGCCACTGCACCTGGCCGTTACTTTCAGTGTTATTCACAATAACCAAGATATGAAAACAACCTATGTGTCTGTCAACAAATTAACAAAGAAGCTGTGATATATATATATATATAAAAAATAAAATGTTATTCCACCTTTACAAAGAAGGTGATCTTGCCATTTGCCACCACAACATGGGTGAACCTGGGGGACATTTTATTAAGTAAAATAAGCCTGACTCAAAAAGAAATATACTGTGAGATCTCATCATATGGGGATTCGTAAAACCAAACAAGGCAAATATCCAGAAACAGAGAATAAAACAATTTTTACCCTGAGAAGAGGGGGCAGGGAGGAAATGATGAAATGTTGGCTAAAGGATACAAAGTAGCAGATATGTAGATTAAGCAATTCTAGAGATGTACAACATGAGGTCAATAGTTGTTAATGTGGTATGATAATAAGAGTAACTAGGTGAGATGATGAGTGTCTTCATTTGCTTCACTATAGTAACAACTTTATTATCTATACATCTATATGTGTAACATCGTGTTGTACGTTATAGACCATAAAATTTATAAAAATCAAGACAACAGAACATAGAGCAATTGTATCATACAATGACAATTAGCATGTTATAGGGAAGCAACTGATTATTTCTGATGTGCAATGTGTGTATCATGTGTATATAAAGACCATGGTGCTTTGGGCTGACCTAACCTGACCTTACAACTTTCAAGGCATTTGAGAACAACATTTAGGCATGATTCAAGTGTGTAACAACTGTGGTTAGCACTATATTACAACTGTGTTACAACTGTGGTTAGCACTGTGTTTTGAACATGTAGTGCCCTCAAGAAATAGTAAATTTGTCAATGAATTTATTATTACGTTAAAGCATAGACTTACAAGGAAAACTTAGATTTTAAGTTTGGAAGAAAACAGTGAAAATTATGTCTATACTGAACTTGATTTCATGAGGAGCCTACATACGAAAAATATTTATTGCTTAGACAATTCTTCCAGAAGAGACTCCATGAGAAATTACCTTTGCTTGGGTATATTAGTTCCTTCTTGTGCCTCAGGAGAGACAATTTACCTTTCAAGTATGAAGAACTTGCTTTGAGAAAGTATTTTACTCATTCTGACTCCCTGGAAGATTGAGTCAGATTTAAAGAAATTACACTTTATTTTTAGCACGTTAGAGTCAGATGTGACCAATAGCGTGTGGCTTTTGCAAGGGTTATTTATTTTATCTAATTCGTCTTACACTGTATGCAATTCCTGTATCTCTGTCATGACATAAAATCCTCAAATCTAAGAATTTACTTCATTATTTACGCTAGATATATATTGAAAATGAGTTGTTAACCCGCTTCCATTGGGTCCAGCTGGTGACCATGTAAATTCAAAAACATATTCCATTTTTAAATATTCCATAGTAGTTTAAGACATTATCTCATTAGAAATTTATGGTGGTTCTTTAAAGTGAGACTGGAGAGAAAACGAGTGATTTTTTCAAGGTCATCTGAGAAGCAGAATCACATTTTGAAAACAGGTCTTCTAACCTTCTAACTTCAGATTAATGTTGTTTGTACAGCATCACAATGCTTTTGATTGCATATAGGAGAAAGAGGAGATAGAAAAATAAAACTGTAATTAATAGCAATTCTTCAGATTTTTTAAAGCATGAGCATCATAAAATTGCTCAGAATTGAAAATTAAGTTTTGGTAGTATTAGGAGGTGTGAAATGTTTTTCACATGTGATGAAATCTATTTATCCATTCATTTAGAAAATATGTCTTCCTTATTAATCAACTATCATTTTTTTTTTTTGGTTTTAAACTTTCATACATCCCTCTGGATATTTTAGTCACTCAATAAGATCAAACAGGATAAGAAAATGCAAACTGTCATGAAAATAATCCTTATATCGTTATACTTTTGTAACTGTGGTAAAAGTTGCATGAGCAATAGCACTAAAATTATTTAGGCTATTAGCCTTGAAATTTGGACTAGTTAATTAGAACCAAAAGAGAAGAACCAATTGCTGCAACATATACATGTATTCTGTTACAAAGCCATCAGATCTTCCTCTAGCTTGGGATTTAATGTATATCTTATAAATTGGGTCTCAAAAATGTTTGGAAACAAGTAATCATGATCATATGATCATAATAGATATAAAATTTATTGTTTTATATAATTTAATCTCTGTGGCTAATGATAAATTGTAGGGTAGAGGTGATTTTCTTAAATATATACTACTCATATATACACATATATGTATATATACATATACACACATATATGATATATATACCAGCCATATATACCATATATATGAGTTGTAATTATATGTATATACATGTATAATTACATGTACCTATATATGGTGTGTCTGTGTGTATATATATATATTACTCATATATTTGAGTGGTAATCAAGAAAAAATTAAACAGAATTCCTACTTCTCCTACTCAATACATTAATAAAAATTAGAGATCATTTTGAAGTGAGAAAGGAAGTAATCATTCTAAGATTCAAAGCAACATGTACAAATTTATTCATGGCTTAATGTTCTTTTATATTTTTCATTTCACTGGCAACATTAAGTTTTGTGTTATTACCTGAAAATAAGCCATACATTAACTGAAAAATAAAGGGGTCTGGAGCCATTTAAAAGATAAATCCATATCTCATAAATGTTAATAGGTAAATTAATAAAATTTTTAAAATTAAATTACTCTGTGATACCAAATGCAATGACATTTTGAAATTATAGTTTTTTGAATTATATAAAATTTTATTTTAAATATCATACATGATTTTCAATAATGGTTCTATAAACAGAGATGATGAACATGCAATATTGCCAATAACAAAATGATAAATAAATCGTATATAAAACTAAAATAAAAAGTAAGTAATAGACACTAATACATAAACACCAGTAAATAAATAAACCTAGGAAGATTTCATGAGCTGAGAAATTAGGGTCTGTGGGAAAGCAGTTGGATAAAGAGAATTGGCACAATAACCCTCCTCTTCACCAGAGTAGGAAAAAGGTGTATATAATAAAAATATTACAGAACTCTTAAAAGTACAATGAGTTTATGATTTTAATCTGTGTCACAGTTGTACTTGTTCTGTAATATAACAAATATAACAATCATAATTTTATCAAGAAAACAAATTATAACAAATGAGAACTATTAACTCTTTGTCATGACTAAACTATACACATTTAATTATCATATTTTAAATCACGTCAAATATCTGTGCTGAATACTCTAAATTATCCTTTGTACTTCAATGATTGAAAGCCTGAAAAATGTATTTGCCTAACTTCTTTGCCAGGAGAGTTCTTACATTAGGCCAATGAAAGTGATTAATGTAAAATTTGAGACTTGGGATTTAAAAACAGAACATTATTCTCAAGGGATAGCCACAGACAGATATGTGGATTACAGAGCTTTCTAATATTGGATTTTGCTAAGGTTTTGCAGTGCTTCCTGTGACCATTCAGTGTGAAACTGTAGACAAATAAGGTAATTGACGGAAACTTCCAGGGACTTTCTAAACTTCATAAACCTAGACTTTTCAATGGTGCTGTAAACGTGCGAATCTCTTTCTGCTTGGGATACACAGAATTAGATTATATTTTCACAGTGCTCTTTGAATGATCTGTCTCCCCAATAAACATTTTGCTGTGTCCAATCTGATCCTCTTCATAGGAGCCAATGACTCCTTTTTTTCAGGATTTGTGACCTTTTTGGTCAAAAAGATCAGTACGTTTTATTCTATTGTGAATGGGAATAATATAAATAAAGTTTAAAATACGGCCTTAATTTTGATAACATGAAAGAACCTATAAAGTTTAAAAAAAGGAAAATAGGATTTTTCAGTTTGAGAAGTTGAAAGCTGACGCTCGATATGATTTTAAAATCTTGAAAAAATTACAAATGACTTAATTTAAGAGAATGTCAATTCTCTCTCTCTCTTTCTTTCTTTTTTTTTTGTTTTTGTTTTTGTAATACCAAAATTCAAATATCAGGGCAAAAGGAGCACTATGCAATAGATGCAAGAGTTAATTTCAGGGCAAACTCAAATACAATCATTTACAAATCCATACAGAATTAAACAGTGGTTAAGCACATTTCTACATCTACTGGCACACAAGAACTGAAACTGGATATGTAAAACAACTGAATATCTGGAGAAATGACAGACCTATATAGTTAGTAATGAAGCTAGAATAACCTTAATCTTTAAGGAGAGCTTTAACTAAATTAAGGTTACATGGCTTTGCTCCAATGAACCAAACTGTAAATATTATAAAGTCTTTCAACAATAATCGAGGAGATTATAATATTCTAATATCTAATTATGTCTTTATACTAGCATATTCACTTCTTCAACAGTTTAAAAGCAATTGAGTTTAGCAATTACTTAGTAACTATGACTGGTTTGAGAAGAAATTCCCTTGATGGTATAAATTTTAATATTTCACAACTGTGAACTACTTCATAAGTTGCAAGCATGATTTTAATATTGCCTCTCTAGCACTAAGTTTACTAGTTAACCCCCTGACTTTAAAGTTAGCTTCAGGGGTGAGAGTCATATTCTTCCAATCGCTCATCTGTAAACAACTGAAATGATACTAGATTGCCTATGCAATTGATCTAAGATTGCAATTCGTGTGTGTAAATATTCAAGTGTCTTGTATTTTACAATTTATTTTTTTAAATTTCTGAAAATGTGTGTAAATTTATGGGATACATGTGTAATTTTCTTATATGTCTCTTAGTGTATCCATCACCTAAGTAATGTACTTTGCATCCATTAATTTCTCATCATCCACCCTCTTCTCACTCCAAAGGCTTCTGAGTCTATTATCTATCCCTCCACACTCTATGTCCACTGTACACACTATTTAGCTTCCAGTTGTAAGTGAGAACATGTGGTATTTGTGTTTTCTGTTGCTGAGTTGTTTCATTTAAGATAATGGCCTCAGATTCCATCCCTATTGCTGTCATATACACAATTTCATTTTTTTTTTTATGGCTGAATAGTATTCTGCTTTGTGTACATACCACAGTTTCTTTATCTAATTATGACTTGACAGACACTAAGGTTGATTCCATATCTCTGCTCTTGTGAATTGTGCTGCGATGAACATACAAGTGCTGGTATTCGTAGCTGCTGTCAGTTTTCTCCTTGTATCTTTTCTACTCGCTTGGATCCCATGTTTATTTCTTGGCCTTCTTCCTTTAAATGTCTCCTGGCATTTTAGTGTCTCTCATTGGTTTCCCATCTGCTTACTGAAGTAATTTGGTGACTATAGCAATACTAAATTTGGTCCTTTTCCTTTTTTTCTCTATAAACTTTTTCTTTGTGAATTATTCTACTTCTTTGGTTTGAATTTATCACTACCATGTACATTGTACCTGTAAGAGGTTGAATAATGGCCACTCAAAGATACTACTAAGTTTTCATCTCTGAAATTCATGATACCTTATTGGGAAAAGGATTGTTGGCAGATACAATGACGTTAAAGGTCTTGATAAGATTATTCTGGATTACCTGGATGGTCCCTAAATATTAATACCATCACAAATGTTCTTTATAAAACAGGCAAAGTGAGATAACATACCTTTTATTCTGGAGACTTAGAAATGTTAGGGTTTCTAATAATACATGCTTTTTGTCTTATGTCTCTTTACTTCGATTATGCTTTTCTCCATGACAGGAATAACTTTGCTCACGTTCTCTAAATGATGAGCTTCTACTTATTTCTTAAGGTCCATCTCCAAACTCACCTGTTTTGTATAGTCTATCCCTGCATTCTGGAGGAGTTCATTTCCCACGTGTCTGCAATCAGTTCTTTTCTGTAGTGCTTTTGTTGTTGTTGTTTGTTTTGTTTTGTTTTCTGAGACAGGTTCTTGCTGTCTCATCCAGGCGGGAGTGCAGTGGTGCGATCACTGCTTATTGCAGGTCTTATATCCTTTTAGGTTTCCTGGGCAAGCAATGTGCCTTATTTTTTGTGTTTTCAAGGTACATGCTTACTATATAGCAGATGTCTAAAAGCAGAGTTTCATGTGGCTGTGTGTTGGTACATGTTTAACAACTACTTTGCAGCAATACGGATAGAGATGGCGTCCATTAACCTAAACAAACCAACACCGGAACAGAAAACCAAGTAACACATGTTTTCACATATAAGTGAGAGTTAAATAAAGAGAACACATGGATACTAGGAGGGGAATGATGGACGCTGAGACCTACTTGGAGGTGAAGAGTAGGAGGAGTGAGAGGATCAGAAAAAGTATCTATCAGGTACTATGTTTATTATCCAGGTGACAAAACTATTTGAACACCAAACCCCAGTGACACGCAATTTATCGATATAACAAACCTGCATATGTATCCCTGAACCAAAAATAAAAGTTAAAAATAAAAATAAATAAAAGGAAAAAAAATTAAAAAGAAACATAGCTACATAACAGCTGAGATGTTGATGTTTTCTTAACACATTAATTGAACCTGAGAAATTAACCACAGATTTTCAGGGAATTATGGCTGTTCAACCAATAAAATTAATGTAGAAAAAAAATTGCGTGGAATTTCTTATGGTTTAAATACTCCCAACATAGCATAGTTTCGACTGACAATGGTAGATATTATTTCCACTAGATACAGCAACTAGATATAAACAACTTCATAGACACAAATATTAATAAAAAATAGAAAACCATTAGGATGTGATGGGTTTTGAGAATTCATTTCCTTTTTAAATATTATATGCTTGATCATAAGTTTCTATAATTAATCTTTAATGATGGCTGTATTTAATAACTAGAAAGCAAAATGACTAAAAAATGAATGATCGGCTCTTGTGAGCCAAGATGAGCTGGCTTCAGCACAACACTAATTTTGTGATATAACACATGAATCCGGAAAACATAAACTCTTGCTCGAAAAAACTTTAAGAATAGTATTCAAACTATTTAATCAATAAGTAAATATCTACTATTCATGATATTTCATACTGTATTAGATTATTTGCAGAAAGAGAAATAGAAACAATTAAATACATAAAGGGTTTTTTTGAGAAACTACATAAAACATGTTATACGCAAATATATTTTTCAATTTAAAAAATCTTATTTATAATCTAAAAATAACTTTATATTGGTAATAAGGTATAAATAAAATTTAAAAAAATATATTTCAAATCACTCTGCAAAGAAAATCTCAAACAGAGTATTTTCTCTTTTGATATTGCATAATTCTTTATGAAATATGAGTTAATTTATAACATTAATGCTGATACTTTCTCATACATTCACATTTTAAAAGTGATTTATAAATTAAAAATTATTTAAGAAGTAGCTTTTGTTAATAAACTAATTTTCAAGTATTTTATAACTGCCAAATTGTGTTACAAACTGGTATCATTGTATGGCAGAGTTACAAAATAAAAATAGAACAGAATGTTCAAGTATTAGAAGTGTTGATTAGTCAGTCTTCAGCAAAGGCTAAATCTAAATTGATTAATTTTCTTAAAATTTGACTGTAAAAATTTTTTTACAAAGTTAATTATAAGCTACATCTTCTAAAACCAGGGGCACAGTTTCATTTAAGACATGAAGTTTATTTTTTATTTATTGATGTGCCGTCATCCCTTTCTCCATTTAACAGAACATGCTGCATTTCCTGGCATATAAGGATATTTTACAGAATATTTTTATTTATTTCCTTATATCTCTGTCTTTTCTAGTATATCAAATGAATTGAATCACATAGTGTGTAGCATTTTTTTTTTTTTGTCTGGCTTTTTACATTCAGTATAATACTTTTGAGATGTATCCATATTGTTGCACTTATTAACAGTTTGTTCTTTTTAATTGTTTAACAGATTTCCATATTATGGATGTACTTCAGTTTCACAATAGTTCATTCATGATGAAATTGAATTGATTTTGATTTTTGGTAAATATGAATAAAGCTGTTGTAAACATTTGTATAGAAGTCTTTGGGAAGACATGAGTTTTGATTTATCTTAGATAATAAAAAGGAACAGGTTTACTTGACAGTATGGTGAGTGTATATGTTTAATTTTGCAAGATACTACCAAACTTTTTCAAAGGAGTTGTCCCATTTTCACTTTTATTATTATTATTATTATTACTTTAAGTTCTGGGGTACATATGCACAACATGCAGGTTTGTTACATAGCTATACATGTGCCCTTTTGGTTTGCTGCACCCAACAACTTGTCGTTTACATTAAGTGTTTCTCCTAATGCTATCCCTTCCCCAGTCCCTCATCCTTTGACAGGCCCTGGTGTGTGATGTTCCCTTCCCTGTGTCCATGTATCCTCATTGTTCAACTCCCACTTATAGGTGAGAACATGTGGTGTTTGGTTTTCTCTTCTGGTGTTACTTTTCTAAGAATGATGGTTTCCAGTTTCATCCCTGTCCCTACAAAGGACATGAACTCATCCTTTTTTATGGCTGCATAGTATTCCATGGTATATATGTGCCACATTTTCTTTATCCAGTCTATTATTGATGGGCATTTCCTCAAGAAGAGCAAGCCCAAGACACTTAATCGTCAGATTCACCAAGGTTGAAATGAAGGAAAAAATGTTAAGTGCAGCCAGAGAGAAAGGTTGAGTTACCCACAAAGGGGAGCCCCTCAGACTATCAGTGGATCTCTCCACAGAAACCTTACAAGTCAGAAGATAATGGTTCCAATATTCAACATTCTTAAAGAAAAGAATTTTCAACCCATAATTTCATATCCAGTCAAACTACGCTTCATACGTGAAGGAGAAATAAAAGTCTTTACAGACAAGCAAATGCTGAGAGACTTTGTCACTACCAGGCCTGCCTTACAAGAGCACCTGAAGGAAGCACTAAACATGGAAAGGAACAACCAGTACCAGCCACTGCAAAAACATGCCGAATTGTAAAGACCATCAATGCCATGAAGAAACTACATCAACTAATGGGCAAAATAACCAGCTAGCATCATAATGACAGGATCAAATTCACACTTAACAATATTAACCTTAAATGTAAATGGGCTAAATGCCCCAACTAAAAGACACAGACTGGCAAATTGAATAAAGAGTCAAGACCCATTTGTGTACTGTATTCAGGAGACCTATCTCACATGCAAAGACACACATAGACTCAAAATAAAGGGATGGAGGAAGATCTAGCAAGCAAATGGAAAGCCAAAAAAAAAAAAAAAAAAAGCAGAGGTTGCAATCCTAGTCTCTGATAAAACAGACTTTAAACCAACAAAGATCAAAAGAGGAAAAGAAGGGCATTATATCATGCAATGCAACAGGAAGAGCTAACTATCCTAAATACATATGCACCCAATACAGGAGCACCCAGATTCATAAAGCAAGTTCTTAGAGACCTGCAAAGAGACTTAGACTCCCATTTTTACTTCTATAACGAATGTTGAAAAGTACAAGTTATTCTACATCCTTGCCAGCACATGGCAGTGCCAGTGTCAGGGATAGTATTTTTTGTATAAGTGTAATTGTATTTCATTAAAGGTTAAAAAACAATCAATCCTTGTTAATTGTGTACTGTATGCAAACATTGTTATGTATTGTATTACTTCTGTATGGGTTTGCATTAATTAATGCAAAACGGAATTTTTATTTCTCTTATGACTAATGACAAGAATACGTTCATGAAACCTTTTGTCATCCATATATATATTTAACTGTCAGTTTGAGTTTCTTGTTTATTCTTAAATGGAATTGTTTATTTTCTTATTATTGGGCCTTAAGATGTCAGTATATATTCTGGACATAAGCCTTTTATCATATATGTGTTTCACAAATATTTTCTTGTATTCTGTGGCTTGTCTTTTCACTCTCTTCATAGTGTCTTTTGAACCACAGGAGATTTTGATTTCAGTGAGTTCCATTTATTTACTTTTAAAATAGTTGTTATTAGTTTTTTATATAACAAGATACATAATGCAGTTCAAGTTATTTTTTTACATGGGGTATGATATTAGGTATGTCTTAGAGTTTGTGTGTGTGTGTGTGTGTGTGTGTGTGAATACTTGAATGTTTTTGGCTCTGTATGTTGAAAAGATTATTCTGTCTAGTCATTAACTGGCAACAAATATGTGGTTCTAATTCTTGACTCCCTATTCCACTCCATTGATCTCAATATGTTACTCTTGTATAAACTATTGTACACTTATAAGACATTTTTAAATCAGGTAGTATACAAACTCAATATTATTCCTCATGTTCAAAATTATTTTTTGGTTATTGTAGGCCCTTGTTTTTGATATAAACTTTAGAACCATTTTGCCAGTTTTTAGAAAAAAGATATGTTGCTCTGATTGAATTGAACCTGCATTGAACCTGTAAAGAATTTGGAAATAATTTACAACATTGTAAGAGAGAATTGAAGATTATTTTATTTTATTTTATTTTATTTTGAGACAGAGTCTTGCTCTGTCGCCCAGGCTGGAGTGCAGTGGCCGGATCTCAGCTCACTGCAAGCTCTGCCTCCCGGGTTTTACGCCATTCTCCTGCCTCAGCCTCTGGAGTAGCTGGGACTACAGGCGCCCGCCACCTCGCCTGGCTAGTTTTTTGCAGAGACGGGGTTTCACCGTGTTAGCCGAGATGGTCTCGATCTCCTGACCTCGTGATCCACCCCTCTCGGCCTCCCAAAGTGCTGGGATTATAGGCTTGAGCCACCGCGCCCGGCCGAAGATAATTTTATGATATTGATTTTTATGATCAGGAACAAAGTATATCTCTCTACTTACTTAGATATTTGATTTCTCACATCACTATTTTATAGTTTGCATTGTATAAATCTGGCATCTGTTTGGTCAAATGTATTTCAACGTATTTGATGTGTTTTGATGCTATTACAAATGGTGCCATTTCAAATCTGTTTCTGATTATTCATTGCTAATATAGAGAAATATAATACTATATCACACACACACATGCACAACAATACAGCTGTGGGTCTCCTCTTTCCCCAAACCTTGTAACTTTGTGAATTTAGTTCTATTACGTTTTATTGCATCATCAGCCTACTTACAGTTAAACATATTATATGTATTTTTAAATGAATTCAAATATAAGTACATAAATGAATATATAATTTATCTCTTTTTTATTTTTAGGGTCAAAATAATAGTTTCTTTTTTTCTAGACCAAAAGATTATAATTTGAAGCAAATATATCACTTATAACTTGAATATTATGTCAACATTTTAAAATTGAAGATTATTAGTTTATGTTTCTCATCTGACTTTTTTCTCATCGCTTGGTTTATCTAATACTTGGTCTCTGTCTGATAATTCTTGCAAACACTCACTGATGAGCTTTGTTAATGCTGTTATTGATACAAAGACAAGGTTACTGAAAAGGGAAAAAGAAAGAAATAACTGCAAGAGATGATTTATCACACACATGATCCTGAGTGTTTAATGTTGCATCTTGCCTGATTCATGTTGTATTTTCACCCTTTTAATGTTAGTCTTTATATTAAATGCCACCAATATGCACAACATCCAATACACTAGTTTACTAATTGTAACTTCACTGAAGATGATTTCACCAATGAGGCCTTAACAAGCACATTCAGGGTTATCGCTAAAATTCAAAGCATGTTGTCTAAGAAAACGAGTATTCAAATGAGGAAGGCTGACTCTGAGTTTAATGATGATAGGTTTGAACTTTTTGGAAAAAATAAATAAGAGGTTTTAGGTTTGGGGGCTCAGATAAACAAAATTCCAAAATATGGCACTTTGGTGTGCTGAGTACTTTCGACTAAAGGAGATTGATTGGAAGGCCTCAGAGGCAATGTGTCTCTTTGATCTCCAACCTTCCTGTCTCCCAAGCCTCTTTCTCCCCTGAAGCGAGTCACACAAACCGGAATTCTACTTCTGCAGGATGGGTCATAGAAAAGAAATCCTCTCCCACAAAGAAAGCCATAAAACCTAGATAGGTGGTTCTTCTCTTTCTCCCTTGAAGACCCTCATTCTACAGGGGTGCTAACCTATACCTGGGAGGAAAGAATGCCACACAAAATGACCAGAAAGAACCTTAACAGATAGGCCTTGCTGGAGTTTCCCCCTCAGTCTAATAGATTATATCTTGTCCAATCACATTTCCACATGACTGTTAATTCTTCATCAAACCTAAACATAACAATTGCCAGTTTTTCCCTGGATCTTTAGGTGTTCATTTCTGAAGGCCTTGTGTCACAAAAACATTTTGATTAAATTAATTTATTATATTTGTCCTTGCTTACCTGCTTTTTGTTATAGGACTGTTGGCAGTTCCCCTTATGATATTGAGTAAGGGCACCACACCTTTCTACCCCAACAGAAGCAAATGTCATTAAATATATTATCTTCCTATCAGCAAGCAGCTGGTTAAAGGGACAGTGAAGGAACTCGTAAGTAGAAAGAAACTAACTTTTATTTGAAATCATTGATTATTCATTTATTTTACTATTTGCTAAAATTTATTATTCTTTCAGTTCTTAAAAATGTGTCATATTCTGAAATTTGCATTTATTATCCAGTGTATATATCAGCAAGATTATCATTAATATTAATTGCAGAATCCCACAATAGATCATCTTAGAACAAGTCTGAGAACTATTGAATTTTTAATTGTATATAGGCTAGCTTAGAAACAAAAATGATGGAATAATAACAATGCTAACTTCAGAGACTTGCTGGATTGCTGTTATATTCTGAGATTCAAGTTAAAATGATCAAATGAAATCACTAGGACATCTTGCTCTTATAGGACACAATGTTTGCAATTTAAAACATCACTTTTTTTCTCTAGCACTCCCATGTGTAAGAGAATCTATAATATGAGAAGAATTGAGCTATGAAAAAGGATGAAATCATGTCCTTTGCGACAACATGGGTGCAGCTGGAGGCCATTATCCTAAACGAATTAATGCAGGAAGAGAAAACCAAATCCCACATTTTCTCACATAAGTGGGAGCTAAACATTGAGGACACATGCACACGAACATGAGAAAAATAGACATTGGAGAACACAAAAAGGAGAAGGAAGGGAGGGGGGTAAGGGTTGAGAAACTACCTATTGGGTGCAGTGCTCTCTACTGGGGTGATGGGATCATTTTTGTCCCAAACCTCAGCGTCACAAAATATATCATGCAACAAACCTGCACATGTACTACCTGAACCTAAAAGTTGAATTTTTTTATAAAATTAAAATAGTAAAAATAATTGGGACCACACATTTTGTTTGCCATTACTCATTCTAGTTGATCATGATTCAATTATTGAGTAACTATAGGATGTCTTCTTGGCTGCTACATAGAAGTTACGCATTTAGGTATGAAACAATTTATACTCAAAGTTCCTTTTAGTTTACTTGACTTCTCTCAATCTTCCTTAACCTACCTCTAGTGTACCAGAAATTTTTGTCTACTTCAGTTTCTTGACATATCTGACTTTTGATTGTTCATCGTGACCTCAGTGACTACCCAAAGTCACAATTAGCCTTGTCAGAATTTCATTAAACTCTTAGAGCCTCTTGCCTCTATCCTTGGTCTTATACATTCTATTGTACTAGAGTCTCTGTCTCCACTCCTACTCTACCCCTTGAAGATAAGCAGAGATTTGTTTTATTTGCTTCCTAAGTCCTCAATACATAGAACAGTGCACAAGTAGTGTATGTGTAATAAATATTTGTTGAAAAGAATAAATGAAAGATTTCTAGTAGAGGCTGAGGAAAAAAAAAAAAACCCACACACGGGATTGTAAACTCCTCAAACTGTGCCTCCCATTTACACCCTGACAATAAAGAGTAGATCATCAATTTTACCAATCACAAAACTATCTCAGTTTTAGCAACTGCAGTTTTTAGTAAGAGAATAAACAGACATAATATTAAGAGGGAAATGACACATATTTCAAATTTTGTAGAGTGGCAGTAGACGTCTCTTTCTCATTGGCCAGGACTACACTATTCAAGACCTACAGTATCGCCTTTACCATTCACAGTTTTATATAAAAAAGGCAAGGGATATGAAGAGTGGCGTCACTGTAAGGATGGAGCTCTCAGCCATTCTTAGCTAGTGTTTCTTAAGAGAATTAAGCTTTGATATCCTAAGACATCCATTATATATAAAAATTATTAACTTGTCTGCTATACAGTTAGTGTGATATTAGTTACTACTCAACCCTGTGGGGAAACGAGAACATAGTCATGGAATCAAACGTGGGGTCATCGAGAACATAGTTATGGAATTCATCATCTCTTTTCTTTGTTTCAAAAGAGAAACTCTAGTTGATAAAATCCTGATGGAAGTGGTAAATTATATCATATCAACATTTATTGAAGCCTACTCATCTACTGGAAGAGCGTATAAAAAGGTTCAACATGAAATACCAGTTTCAAAGTTTGATTGGCATTTTATTGTAGAAAACCTTTGCATTACAGCTTGTAGCTACCTTTCCCCATTTTCCTTATATAGACTGGGCTTTTTCTTTTTCTTTTTTTTTAGACAAACACATTGTTGTACAGAGAAGATCATAAGTATTTAACCCCCCTGCAGGCTTGCAGAAGACTTGCAATTTGTACTTGGCATAAAATTGCTCTCATGCATGAGAATCACACCAATATGTATTTTCTTTAACTATATAAAATTTTATCATTGCAAATATTTTTCCTTAATTTATTTCTACAAATTTTCTCTTTTCTATGTGCTGCCTTTTAACAAGTCTCAGGAGAAGGTAAATGCTGTTTGAATATCTATGACAATTGCCCCTGAAACTGTGAGTCATAAGAAATAAAAATTTTCACAGCATGTTTCTAGTAATTATTTAAAAATAGGTAAATCAGTGTAGTGCAAACTCTATTGTTATTTGTGTCAGTAAGCATCCTAGAATAAAAGTTTGAAACTGTACTTATAGTTTTATTGCAAAAAATAAAATTAGGTAATTTGCAAAGGAGGAAATGTGTAGTATATTTATTTAATGAAACACACACATTCGCACACACATTCACATTTTCCTTTTACAGAATTATTCAGCTTTCAATAATTAAATTATACTTAATAATACATCACAGAACAAAAATTTTATTTCCCCAGTAATGAATGTGCATGACCAAAGAATCAATCAAAAGAGTAATCTTTTAAATTTTAATAGACATGAAACATTCTAATGAACGCGAATACCAGATAACAAAGATCCTTAACCCAGCGTACAAACAAAAAATGTAAATTAGCAAGGCATGTGACATAATTATTGAGTGAAATTTCATCCAATTATCAAAGGTACTAGCAGTCCTCTATAAATTAGTCAGTTTCAGGAATTGTGTGGTTTCTTTTCTGTTTTGTTTTATTTAAACACCAACATGATTTGACTATGAAACATATGTGACTTACCAGCTATTTCTTGTAGTTGCTCTCCTGTCTGGGCTGCTTTGATAAAAGTTAGTTCTTTTATTAATCATCCACCTCAAAACTCTTTTACTTTGAGATAGCTCTTCTATTAATCCACAATGTCAGTAAACTTAAAATCTTTAGCTTCATAACCCAAAGGAATTGGCTAACTACATAAAAAGTGTGAGGCCCCAAGAAAAGTCTAGATTCTACTTTCTTTCTTGGCTTTTTCATGCTGAGGAAATGGTCATCTCATTCTAGCTTAGGAAAAGACACTTAGAGACCTAAACAAATGTGAAATTATACTGGACCCTCTGCATGCTCCATCTGAATGGTGAGTGGTCCTCAAGCTCTGAATGGTTTTCCAAAGACAAACAATAAGTGACCTTGTGAGTTTGGTGACAGCCACAATTTGAGATTTCGGTGGAGTGGAGCGAGGTCAGTAATTTCTTTAATGGTTTTAATTTTATTTCAAAATGTTATATATTTTGTTTTCTGTGAATTTAACTCTGACAGAGTTCAAGAGGACAATTCTAAACCAAGGGAGTTGAAATAAGGAACATGTTCATGGTAAGATGTAGTAAAAGCCTTATCTAATATGTTAGAGAGATATTGTATAATCACAATTGTTATTGGTTGATTTAGCGTATAGCAGTGAGTTACTCTCTTAATTCTGTTTTCTATCATTTAAAATTTAATATCAACATGAAAGATTTTAACATATTTAGGAACATCTTTTATCATGCTTTGTTAATTTGATTAAGTACTATATAGCAATGAACAATCCTATATTATGTTACTAATCTCTTTGTAATATAAGATAGAAGGTCATGGTACTTAATCCTTATCATAAATGAAAATGCATGGAAAAAGTAAAAATAAAACTATTTTGCAAATCTGCATTTTATTTTCTTTCTTATTTGTTAAACATACTAAACATTATACAGAATATATTTTTTGAAACACAGTTTCACTTACAAAATAATTTTTGTTCCCCTTTTATTCTCACTCTGCTATTTAGCATAGTCATAATACATGATTACTTTGGCTTAAAAATAGTCTCAGCTACTTGGGAGGCTGAGTTAGCAGGATAATTTGAGCCCAGGAGTTTGAGGCTGCAGTGAGCTCTACAGCCCAAGTATCACTGCACTTTAGCCTGAACAACAGAAGGAAACACTGTCTCTAAATAAATAAATACAAATTTAAATAGAGACTACTTAATATTTTATAAAAGTTAGTTCTGTAAATGTTTATATGACTGTCTTTTCTGTTTCATTAACTCCCTAGTCCAAACAAACATAATTGAGATAATATCTTTTTCTTTGTAGCTTAAAAATATTTAATTGTTTTCACTACATTAAAGATACATTAGCTATTTCTTTTAGTGGTAGACATCTAGATACCAAATCTAGTATTTCAATACTTCCTTTTCTTCAAATCAACCTAATGAGGTTAAACAATATACAATTTTATGTTTATTCCTCAAATATTTGAGATGTTTCTTATTAAATAGGTTTTTGTCCTATGGTTTTAAAAGTCAGAAAATAGAACAAAATATAAAATGACAGAAAAAGAATTCCATTCTTTATGGCAGTCATTTCACTTTACATAAACCTATATTTCCATCATAAATAAAGTGAACAGTCTGTTCCATATGATTTTCGTATTCATGTAAAATTGACTCTTCTTTCCTAGAGGCAAATGTGTTATATGTACACTATTTGCTGCATATCCCTCGAACCAAAGTATTCTCAAGTTCCTGAGTGGTTTTATAACAGTTAAAATATTATATGTATTAACTGTAACAACATTGTGATAACATTGTGACAAATGAAAAATTCTTTTTCTGTAGTTTCCAATTTTTGTTTTCCCCTATAGAAAACTCTTCATCAAAGTCTACATTTCCTTAAGGGTAGTAATCTCTGGGTCATATTGACTCCAAGGAGGATGCTGTTCTGTTGCCGTGCTCATCTTATTGAGACAACAGGTACACAACTCTCCCCTGCCGCTGTTTCTAATGCAGTGTGGCGTGATGGCAGTGGGGTATTTTCAGTGATAGTTAGCAGCTTAGTCATCAGAATCCTTCTCATGAGGAGCTAAATAAATGAACAGCAGCAGTGCTTAGACTTCCTCAGAGAAACCGGAAAACAGTGTACTATAGAGAGAACAGTTAATCACATTCCATACCTGTGACTCTATTAAACAAAGGTGACTCATCTGTGTAATTTCAGAGTTACCTTCCAGAGAGATTCTGGAAAGCTGTTCAAGGCTTGGGGTTTTAAACAAGGTTCAGGGTGAAAAAAAGAAAGAATCAATACCCTGTGGTGATTTAAAATATATATATATAATTTTTAAAATTGTGATCAAATGAATAAATATTTATTTTAATATATTTTTTTAAAACAAATGCAAGGATGATAATCATAAATCTTCCTTAAAATAGCATTAAAAGTATAACTTTCATGGTACGTAATACTGAATTATATCATTCAGGGAAATTCTAGAGTATTTTTCAAGAGGATCATTATCTTGAACTCCACACTTGCCCAAGGACTGCAGACATCCTCTAGGAGCCGGACGTGAGAAGGATATGAATTTGCCTCTAAAATCTCCAGAAAGAAACACAGCCCTACTGACACATTGATTAGCCCAGTGGCACCCATTCTGAACTACACAATGGTCAAATAATAAATGTGTTGTTTTAATCAACTACTTTTGTAATAATTTGCTAGAGAAGTGATAGAAGGTGGTTTCTGATTTCCTTACTCTGTTATTAAATCATTGCATCTTAGAACTGAAGAAAATAGGTTACATTCAATATGACTAAAATAAGCATATGTGTATATATACAAATGTCTATATATTGTATATATATGTCTATATATGTGTATATATAAATGTCTATATATGTGCATATATAAATATCAGTAATTTAAAATTATATATATATGTGTATATGTATAAATGTCAGTAATTTTAAAAATATGTGCATATAAATGTCGGTAATTTAAAAAATATTTGTGCATCAATTATAAAATAATGATTATATATGTATATTATATGTGCATGCATATATATATCAATGTCAGTAATTTAAAAACGTATGTGCATCAATTATAAAACAATCTTATTTTAAAAAACTTTAATTCATTTAATAATACTTCTTCATTATTCCTAAGAATTTGAAAATTTAGTATGGTTCCCAGGATAAAAATTATTTCATCTGAAAATAATGAGAATTTTTCAACTTACTAATGATTATGCTTCCAGGAATTTTTTTTTTTTTTTTTTTTGAAACGGAGTCTCGCTCTGTTGCCCAGGTTGGAGTGCAGTGGTGTGATCTCGGCTCACTGCAAGCTCTGCCTCCTGGGCTTGAGCCATTCTCCTGCCTCAGTCTCCCCAACAGCTGGGACTACAGGCACACGCCACCACGTCCTGCTAATTTTTTGTATTTTTAATAGAGACGAGGTTTCACCGTGTTAGACAGGATGGTCTCGAGCTCCAGACCTCGTGATCTACCTGCCTCAACCTCCCAAAGGTGCTGGGATTACAGGTGTGAGCCTGCTTCCGGCGGCTTCCAGGTATTTTTTAAAGAGATACAGTGGCACTTTGTTGTTTCAGGTATTGTCACCTTTGAAGCAAAATTAGATAATACTAGGTCATGGCAAACTAGTTGCCTTATTTCTGTTTCCACTAGAGGGTCTCAAAGCTTTTAGGATGATGCATGGTTTACACATTTAATTCTCTAATATTCTCTTTTTCTGACATTTTTATTGATTGATTGATTTTTTAAAGCAATATTTTTATTACTTTTAGTAACATTTTTATTATCCACTAATGTGAGAATATAGATATTGTCTGTTGAATATAGTAATATGATGAATTGTACTGTTAAAAAATAATAGCAAGGCCGGGCGCGGTGGCTCAAGCCTGTAATCCCAGCACTTTGGGAGGCCGAGACGGGCGGATCACGAGGTCAGGAGATCGAGACCATCCTGGCTAACACGGTGAAACCCCGTCTCTACTAAAAAATACAAAAAACTAGTCAGGCGAGGTGGCAGGCGCATGTAGTCCCAGCTACTCGGGAGGCTGAGGCAGGAGAATAGCGTAAACCCGGGAGGCGGAGCTTGCAGTGAGCTGAGATCCGGCCACTGCACTCCAGCCTGGGTGACAGAGCGAGACTCCGGCTAAAAAAAAAAAATAATAATAATAATAATAATAATAATAACAATAATAATAATAGCAAAAAAAAATCCCCGAACTCCTGAAACAATTTCTATTATCATCCATTTTAATTATTGCTAGATTGAATTTGCTTGTATTTCATTAAATATTTTGTTTATATCTATTTTTAAGTGGCCTGGAGGTAATAACGGTATTAGCCAGCACTCATGTAGCATTGACCACATGCTATAACTCTGATAACTCTCTTACTTTTATGACTTCCTTTGGCCTTCAGAACAGCCTTTAAGAAAGCATTCTATTTATACCTCTATTTTACAGAGGCTGAGTGCTATGGATTGCATTGTGTCCTCCCCATATTTATATATTGAAGCTCTAGAACTTCCAACAAGATGGTTTTTGGAGTTGGGGCCTTGGGGAGATAATTAGGTTTAATGAATAATGAATACCAAATGATGAATTAATGAATAGTAAAGTCATGAGGTTGGAGCCCTAATGATGATATTAACATCATGGCTCTCCCACTGCAAGATGAAGACACAGCAAGAAAGAGGCCATCTGCAAGCCATGAGGTGGGTCCTCACCAGAAGCTGACCATGCTTGCTATTCTGATCTCAGCCTCAGCCTCCAGAACTGTGAAAAAACAAATCCCCGTTGGTTAAATCACTCAGTTTATGGTATTTTTTTATGGCTCTTTGGGCTCACGAATACAGTGAGAAACAAAAAAGAAAAATGACTTACCTAATATTACAGAGCGCATAAGTAATGAAGACAGATGGAATCCAGTCAGGTTGGTTCCAAAGCATTTACTATTAACCACTTTTGGTGTGAGGACTATTCTAACTTCAGAAAACACATTGGTAAGATATCCATATATTCCATAATCATGTAAGTATTTACAATACAAGGAAATAAACTGATTCCAGAAAAAATCATAATGCAGACTTTAGTGCTTGTTTTGCAATTCTTTTTGATAAACTATATTCCTCCCTGTATGTTGGTGAAATACGTGTGATTTCTTTCTTTTCTTTATAAGTCAAGTATTTCACTAAGATACAGTGTTGTTTTTTTTTCTAAAATACTTAATTCGTCATATAAACCAAGTGCACTTTTTTTTTTTTTTGCCTGCAGAGTCAGTAATTTCTTGAGAATATTTTCTCTATAACAATTTGAATAGTTTATTTGCTCATTTGTTCCTTATTCAAAGAATATTTATTTTTATTTTTTCCTTTTTTAGACAGAGTCTCTCTCTGTCACCCAGGCTGGAGTGCAGTGGCATGATCTTGGCTCACTTCAGCCTCTGCCTCCCGAGTTGAACCAATTCTCCTGCCTCAGTCTTCTGAGTAGTTGGGATTGCAGACACATGTCACCATGCCAGACTAATTTTTGTATTTTTAGCAGAGATGGGGTTTCACCAAGTTGGCCAGGCTGGTCTCAAAGTAATTTTAATTATTGGCTAATAAAGTTCTAAACCTAACTCTACCTCAACACTTGCACTAATTCTGAATTCAGTTCTAATTCTGTCCCTAATATGAATCCATTGAGGTTTCATCCTCTCTTTTCTGTTGATCTGTATTTTTCATCTCCCCCTCTTGGATTCTCAACTAGGACCAGAAGTTTGTTCATTACATCACATATTTTAGTTTTTGTGTTATTTATTTTATTCTTAACATCTTTAAACATTTAAAAACTATTTTTACTATATTTTAGTTTTATTAAATAATTTTATGTCTCTTCCTCTAATATCATTTCAATCAAATCTTTGATCTTGTCATATTGTCTACAACAATTACATTGTAGATTTCATGTATTCTCTCAAATTAATGAAAGCACAAGTCAGAAACTTTATTTTACTTAAGTTTTTCCAAGTTATTTTTATTATTATTGTTGTCTTTTAAGAGTGCTTTGTTTTATATCCTTATCATCCTGGAATCGTTTTATAACTGATACTTTCGTTTTTATTTTGCTATTTTTCATTGAGTGATGAAATCTTATTCAAACTTAGTATCTTTCATCAAATCAACAGGAGTATCTTATTGATTTCCTGTCCTTCTTTGTTCTCCAATTTCAGATTTTAAGCCATAGGCTGATTATCAGGTGGCAAGAGGGTCTGTGGTTTAGAAAGTGCTTTAAAAGAACTTGAACTGGGATAAGTCAGTGAGTAAACCAGGAAATGAACTACTATTTTCACAATGATTCTCTTTCTTCTTTTAATTTGATCTATATTGGACGATTTGCTATTTTCATGAAGAATCAAACTCTTTAGTAATTCAGTCTCTTTGCAGTTACTTTTTTCTCTCACTAAAAATGTTCTTGCCATATTTCAGGAACCAGTTAACTCCCACTCATCATTTAAAGGTAATTTTGACCATTATCTTTTGCTAGAATTGTTCTGTAATGTCTCTGTCTGTGCCAGGTGATAATCTCAAATTCCATGGCAACTTGTGTGTGCTTATTTCATGTACTATACCATGAAGGCTTTTATCACTATGTACCTTCCTGTAGACCATATTTGGTTTACCATTTTTTTTTTAGCTTCTGATTAAAAATAGTTTTTCCTTAAAAATGCTTTATTAAAAATATGTTAACAATTTTATCTGGAATTTCAGCAGTTTCATGAATTATCCCAAGCATATCTGTGTACAGCCTAACATTTCAAAAACCTAGGTAACCACTCTAGGTAGGTGCCTTTTGTTACAGAGGCCCATACAGACATGACCTTTATGATTTTGATTTATCAGAATAAAACAAAACAAACAGGATAAACCTCAGCAAGAAGTGAGGTGACTTCCAGACATGCAGTTCTAGGGGCACTCACAGTAACATCCTGTCTCAGAAACAGACAACTTCATTGTATCTTTTCTTTATCTTTGTACAGACATACAGCTCTACTGATACTTAATAAAACTTGGAATCAGTGAGGTTATATCCTCCAAGGGAGGGGAAGTAGTGTCAACCAGCAGACAACCAACTGATAGCTTTCTAAGCCACTGCAATCTAGTGTACTTGAATGAGGTCCCCCATGACGGCATAAGGATGCCTGTAATATCATTATCCTATTTCTTATTTTCATCTTATCTACTGTCTATCTCATACATACATATTCAAAATATGTTTTCTAAAGAATGATTTAAAGTTCATTCTGCCTATTTCCCTCAACTTCCACATATAAAAATTGGTATCTTCTTTACTGCAAATTATTTTTTATATTCATAAACCCTTTGGTCGTCACTTTTAATTGTATGTAGAATTGGTATAATGTCTAATTATCAAGGCCACTGTACAGCTTACAAGTAAAATATGTGAAAATGTAATCATTGAATAAAAAGTGTTAAGATTGTTGTTGCTATTGCAATTGCTAGAAGCATTTAAGTCCATCAATATTGAGTTGAGTATCTACTATCCACTAAGCACTGTGTTAGGTTGAGATCACATGCCTATCGACTCTACATTTAGAAGCATTCCTATTCCTGACATGATTAGACTTTTTACTTCTATAAAAGGATAATTTGTTACTATTACAAATGCACATTTAGAATAAGTTTATCAGCCCAAGGAATTCTATGGTTTCAATTTAGGTCTTATCAAGAGAATGGTTTAATTTTCATACCATGGCATGGTCACGTATTCTAGAGCAAGTACAATTTTAAATAGTAACTTTAGAGGTTGCCTGGAAACAACACTGGTTGCACATTAAGCATCAGTGTTGAAATACTTTAAGTGAAATCATTTGTTCTTTTCCTCTTAGAATAAAGAACTTTGTACCACACTCATAAAAGAAATGCTGACAATTGTTTACTTAGATTCTTTTATCTGACTATTGTTTTTGAAATTTTATTTGTTTACATTTATCCATATATTGTATTTATTGGAGATTTCTAAACAAATGCAAGTGCATTCTTCATATTAATTTTTTATATTGACTTCTAAAATAAAGTAATTAGAATATCAACAAAATGAGGAAAATCATTTGAAAGGTATAACACAGTATGGTTAGCTGAAATTGTTGTCCTGCAAAGGAGGAATATAGCCCAATGTCAGAAAAATATCTGAACTTGTTCTCATATCATCTCATACATTTAATACTGACAGTCACATGTCACATCTCTAAGACTCATGATTTTCATCTGCAAAATGAGAGTAGAAATTCCCCACCATATGCTTCACAGAATTGATTTATTAGACTCAAAACATGTGACATGCTTAAAAAGCACTTATAAACTGTGAGTCTCATGAATGTAATATATTTTTGCTCTTATAGTCAAAGTCATACATTTGTTCATGAATATAACCAGTAAGCTTTCCTGTAACTCTGATTGACTGTATTGAAAAGGGTTGCACTATTACGAAGTGGGGAAAAATGATTGAACACAGATGAATCAATGTAAATCTATTTCTGCAAGTGGAGATTGAAAGTGCTCACACATCCACCAAGTTTAAGCAGTGCTGTTTTTCTGCATGAAGAGCTGTCCCTTGAGTGTCTTTACAGTCCCTAGCAGCTAGAGATTGCCCAATAAATGCCAGTTATTACTGCTATGTGCCAGGTGCTATGGTAACAATCAGTAGATGGCAATCTAAGCTGTATCATTACACAGTTGAAATAATAACTTTAACAAACCTACAAGATTCTTAAGCCAATGTCGTAGCTGAGGAAAGTGAAAAGCAGAGAAGTCAAGAAAATTGCACATAACAACCTCGAAACTCATTGGCATTAAAAAAACACTACCATTTTATCTCACAATTTGTAGGTCATATCAGCAGGGATTATATGGTATTTCTTTGTGTTTCATGTGATGTAAATTATAGTCACTTGGTTATTTATCTGGG
Source organism: Colobus angolensis palliatus (assembly GCF_000951035.1). NCBI lineage: Eukaryota > Metazoa > Chordata > Mammalia > Primates > Cercopithecidae > Colobus > Colobus angolensis. Next base: position 14,724,925 of record NW_012116154.1, on the reverse strand, counting down.
AGCTGGCCTGGCTTGATGGCTTCAAGTAGACTTCACTCATAAGTCTGGTGCCTTGTGGGAACAACAGTGAGAAAGGGCTCAAATGGGTTATATTTCTCTGCATATAGTCTGAGATTCTTTCCTCCTGGTCTCTGTAGAAGGTAAATAAGCCTCTGTACACAGTGACTCAGAGCTCTAGGAGAGCAAGACAGAACTTGCCTAGGATCTAGATCTGGAATAGCATCATTTCCAGTGTGTTTTACTTCTTAAGGGATTCGTACATTGAAAGGGTGGTATATTAGTCTGTTTTCACACTGCTAATAAAGACATACCCAAGACTGGGTAATTTATAAAGAATAAGAGGTTTAATGGACTCACAGTTCCACGTGGCTGAGGAGGCTTCACTGTCATGGTGGAAGGCAAAGGAAGAGCAAAGTCCGGTCTTACATTGAAGCAGGGAAGAGAGAATGAGAACCAAGCAAAAGGGGTTTCCCCTTATAAAGATATCAGGTATCCTGAGACTTATTCACTACCATGAGAACAGTGTGGGGGAAACCACCCCTATAATTCAGTGATCTCCCCACTGGGTCCCTCCCACAACATATGAGAATTATGGCAGCTACAATTCAAGATGAGTTTTGGGTGGGGATGCAAACCACATCAGGTGAAAGGTGACCCTTTGTGTTTTCCAAGGGATGGGGCAAAATATTCACCTTTCATTGGAAGAATTTGTAACTAAACTGAATCCACCACAATGTTCAAGTCATTTTGGTCAGAATATTATTTTGCCCCAAATTGCTGTGTATTAATCAGGGTTCTCTAGAGAAAAGAGCCAATAAACTACATAGAGATATTTAAAAGGAAATTTATTATGATAATTGGCTCATGCAATTGTGGGGGTCAGAAAGTCCCATAATCTTCCATCTGTAAGCTGCAGAACCAGGAAATCTGATCATTTCATTCAATCTAAGTCCAAAGGCCTGAGAAGCAGGGGAGCAAATGGTGTGATTCTCCATCCAAGGCCAAAGGCCCAAGAAGGAGGAGGTATGATGTCCAAGAACAGAATAAGATGGAATGTCCTAGTTTAAAAGGACAGAGAGGTAATTTACCTTTCCTTCACCTGTTTCTTCTGTCTGGGCCCTCAGTAGATGGTAAGATGCCCACCCACACTGGTGAGATGGGCTCTTCTTTACTCATTCCACTGATTTAAAAGCTAACCTTTTCCTGAAACATCCTCACAGATAAACTCAGGCCTAACGTTTTACCCGATATCTGGGTATCATATAGCACAGTAAAGCTAACACATACAATTAACCATCATATGTTCTTGGATGTATTTAGTGAAATCCTTCAATCACTTTATCCAAGATATTTTATTGGGTGACACATAAGACTAATAACTTTTTAAAAATATTTTATGTTATTTTAAAGTTATATCCCTGCCTTAGTCAAATGATGTGTCCTGGTCATATATCCTGCTTTTGTCATTAAGAACTTCCATGAAAACATGAAGTGCTCACTCAGGTTCATCTGGCCAAAATGTAAACGTCCTTAAAACTGATTAATCGGAAATAAAATTTCTAGATTAAATGTTATTCTATACATTTGTTCATAAGCATCCCCCTTATGGTCACAAATACATAAGATGTTTTTCTCCATAATATGACAAATCAATATATTTTAAAAATCAAGCCTTTTTTATACTACAAACATTAAACTTACAAAAACATTCTATAAAAATTTCAAAATGCTCTTAAAATCTTTTTATCACTTAACATTTTTAGCTTCTGAGAGCAAAACTATAGAATATTTATAGACAAAATGCTATCAAATCAAATTAATCAAATGAAATTAATTTTATAATATGTTTTTAACCAGTCTTTATTCCACAAAAATGTCTTGAACAAAATCCAGAGACTCACTGCCAATGGTTAGCTATGTGCTTCTTTGGAAGTTAGGATACTAAAATGTATTTACTGTTTTATTAAATCTTTAATCTTGATACAACCTTGTTCTAGAGGATAAACCATATAGATTTCCTCTTTCTTGATTGTTCTTTAATATCTTTCATTTCCAGAAAAATATGTGTATTAAATGCAAAATTCTGTGTGGCATTGCATATCACCCCAGTGCACCATGAGTTCACAATTGAAGATGACTTTTAATTGTGGATTAGCTAGTGTGTAACATAATGGAACCTGAGGAAGCTTTTCACTATGTCACTCCCTAGGCTCTCACTGTCTCACAACTTCTCCAGGCATAAGGGATAAATACTGCCTTTACGATTGCTTGGCAGTCCTTGGAGACTCTGCTTCTGGAGACTGATATTTTCCCCAAACTTACATATTTCTGCGTATTTCTATTAGCAAGGGAGACATTATGCAGACCCAAATCCTTAGAGTATTTGGATATTCCTATCCTCTCCTTAAATAAATAAGACTGTGTTTCTGTACACAGTGGCACTATTGTTTGAACCATTATTTTTTCATTCCTATCAGCAATAGCCTATTAACACTAAAGTTCGATTGCTCTGTGACTTGGGTAAGTTACTTTGCCTCACTAATTCACATTTTTCTTTTCATAAAAATAGGATAATAATACTTATATTCAGCTCATAGGGCTGGTATAAGAATCAAATAGCACAATACATGCAAAGTTATTGTTACAATACATATCACATAGCAAATGTTGATTTTATTTTATATATCACATTTAATATCTTGGAGATCTCCCTCTTATTAACATGACACACCCACTATTTCAACCAATTTGACAACTATAGTTGGTTTAATGCCTTTTCTCTAGAATGTCTCTTCATCTCTTTTCTCATTGATGGATAATTTAAACTAATTATTGCAAAAGCCACCTATTTTTTCTAACACTAAACTTCTCTCTCTCTCTTTAATTAAACCTTTATACTTCACTTCACTCTGCTTTCTAAAATGATGATTTGGCATATTTCTCACTTGCATTCCAAGAGTTAATAAAGTTCCTTTTCCTTCTAGGGTACACGTGTTAATTCTCCGTTACCGCTGTATCAAATTTTCACAAATTTAGTGGATTAAAACAACACATTCTATAATGCTGGAGGTCAGAAATCTATAATCAAGGTGGTAGCAAATCTGTATTTCTTTTGGAATTACTTCAAAGGTGAATCCACTTCTCATCTTTTTCAGATTGTGGAAGCTGAACACATTGCTTGGCTCTTGGCCTCTTCCTGGTATCACCGGTGCCACTTGTTGCTGTAGTCACATTTCCTATCAAAGACTGATCCTTCTGCTCCTCTCTCAGAAGGATTCTTATGTTTATATTGGGACCATCTGGTTAATATAGGATAATCTTCTCGCTTCAGACTCTTTAATTTAATCACTCATGCAAGTACTTTTTACAACAATAGGTGACATATTCATAGATTTATAAATTCACAGACATCTTTGAGGGGCCCATTATCAGCCTACCACCATATATATTTCAAATTTTTGTCGTGTTTTTAAGGAACTTCATCATCTTCTCTCAAGCTGTCTTTTGATGCTGTCCCGTCAGTCCCTTCCATAATAATTGTATTCAATGACTTTTACATTTCGTGACTACACATCGAACTGTGAATATATAATTTACTTTCCATCCGTGTGAGTTTTTTCATGCTTTCTTTTCTCAACATGCATTTCCTCTTATTTTGTGCCTGGTGAAATAGTACTCAGTTTCAAAAAAAATCAGCCAGAATGTTTGGCATCTTCTATGCTTATGTAATACACTAATATTTGTGTTATATTAGGACAAATTTTGCTGTATAGTCAGTATACATGTATTTGTCCACTTTTCTAGATTGTTAACAATTTGAAAACTGAAATCTTTCTTATTCTGTGTTGTTATTCTCATGTTAAACATAGAACCTTGCAAAAGCCTATTGTTGTTTATGAGATTAATGAATCCACTTGCCACAGCTTGCCTGAAAATTTAGACCTAGAATGACAGCTTTGAGGGCCACAGCGCATTGATTTGTTATTCTTCATATCAATTAGGGGTCTTAGTTGCAAAACAGCAGAATCCCCTACAGCTGTTTTATGGAGAAAGTGAATATAATAAAGAATGTTAGATAGCTCATAGACTTTCCCAGAAGACAAAGAAATAATCTTGGGGGTCATGTAGCCAGGAATAATAGCCAAATCACACTGTCAGGCTGCTCCTGTGGGGCCCAGTAAGATGCTATTGCTACATACAGACACCTAAAATTACACACCACAAATGTTACTGCCAGGACCTTGGCTACTGTTGCCTCTGAAAAATAGACTTTCCCTGCATCCTTTGTAAGGAAGGATATCACAAGTTTGGAGGATCTGAGTTTTTCCATGGGAATACCTGACACACAGAACCAAGGGCACATGTCTGCACCCCAGATGTATAGAAGGCAATTAAAACTGTTAAGTTGTTAAAGAGTTGGTCAATTTCAACTATGCCTTTTCCAGAAATAATGTAGAATTAGATAAGCCCATTGTGTATATTTGTTTTAAAGAGAGAACTTGAGAAATCAAAACTATAGCCTATAAAATAATGACATTCGTCATTTGCAGCAAATTTCGTTTATAATTTTATGAAATACTCATTTTTATGTAATGGTCCAGTCAACTAGGTAATGCTGTGAGACACACACTTAGCTGAAGCATTGAACAGTGACTGATTTGCATTAAAATATGATAAAACTTGTCTAGAGTAGTAATGTATAGTTCATTAGATTACTAATAGAATTGTGGTCCATTTTCCCTTAGGTTACCAATCAAAATCCATCACTATGTTTTAGGCATGAAATCGACTCTTTTTCTGACAGGGTTAATCACTTAGTCCAGTCGGAACTGAAATAGCTTCCTTTTTAAAGAACCAAAATGCAGTAGGAGGATAGGATTAAAAACACTGGGCTTCAAGTCAGGAAACAAACATTCTGGTGGGCCAGTGAGAAGTTATAAGACATAGGAAAAAAATTAAAATTCTATATCCTTCATGTTGTCATAGGTAGAATTTAATAAGTAGACTACAAGTCTTGGGTCTCTGATTGATTTAATATTATGTGAGTAATTGGAAATCTATGTCTCAGCATATACTGTATAGACTGGAAAATGAAACGTGTAATCCATTGAGAATAAAATGTAAATTTTACATGAAGTAGTGTTCTATTTTCTGCACTCAATAAAGCTACTTTTATTTCTAAAAAATCTGATTGTAAAGTACACAGAAAGTTTTGGTTCTATGTCCCAATTCCTCTGACCTTATGCAAAGAACTGATTTTTCTCCTTCTCAGTACTATCTGAAAAAAGGGTATAACCATGTTGCTTTCCTTATACCACAGGGTTCTGGCAAAAAATCACATAAAGAATGCAGAAAGAAGTTATTATCTTAACTGAAACGTTACATTGTTTTAAGGGTCCTTTCTGGGTGTGTTACTGTCATTGCTCTGTTACTCCAGGACTTCAGTGCCAAACAAATGCAAGACAACTTAGTTAAGATATTGCCCTGAAAAGGCCAAAATATGTGAAGGTATTCAGTTACAAATAGCTGGTGAGTATCTTTGGCTGACAAAGATTTGAGAAATAAGGAATGTGGGGAAAATTGCAATTGTTAGTGGAATTAGTAGGTTAGAGAATTTTTATATTACGAAAATATAGCAAGACACAAAATTTTTTAAAATGCCAAGCACATACTGCCTACAATTAGACATTACCATTACATATACCCACACAAATACACAGATCTGAATGTCTGATATATGTATATATTATATATAAAACATAATATATAATATATAAACATATATTTATGTATTATGACATTTATATAATATTTTATATATAATATCTAATATATGTTTTATATATAAACACATATATGCACACACACAAAAGAGATAAAAAAGAGATTTATACATACACACATACACATATAAATATTGACTTTTTCTTATTAGCAAAAAAGAAGAAATAAAACAAATGATCATCAATACAAGAATGGTTACTCATATTATGGCATGTATATGTATGTATATACATATGTATAAACTTTATGTGTGATTAAAAATAATTGAGAACTGTATCAGTTGATTGTATGTGGAAGGGGAACTGTTCACAATGAATATTTTAAGTGAAAAAGGAAGACGCAGAAAAGAGTGTAAGATAACCAACAATTAAAAGGGAATGTGTATTTGACTTTTTAAAATCAAAACATCATGTCGTAAACCTTCAATATATACAATAAAAAAGAAAATAGATATAGTTGTATATGTGCAGGAGGCACCATGGGCGATCCCTGAAAGATAAAGCAAAATGGTAAAATAATCTGGGGTCACAACCTAATGGATACATTACATAACTAAGTTTAAAAATAAATAGGACACATGCAAACAAGAGGATATAGCCATATTATTGGAGCAGGGTTTACAACAGATAGTGAGTCCAATCATTCTTCCAAGGATCACGAGGTTCCGTTGTCTCTAGAGCAGGCAGGAGGCAATGAGGTATCTGACTGAGAGATGAGTAGAGCAATTTCTGTGGTAGTTTCAGAACAGATGAAAAAGATGAGTTACAGGAAGTAGGTTTCAGTTAGTTTCTTAATCTCTTCTGGCTCCTGTGACAGAATACCACAAGTTTTGTAATTTATAATAAACAAATATGTATTTAACTCACCAATATGCAGGCTGCAAAGTCTAAAATCAAGAGGCTAGCATCTGACGAGTGTTTTCTGGCTGTGTCATTCCACATCAGAAGAGTGGAAGGGCCAGCAAGTGGGTGCAAAAGACAGAGCCCAAAGATCTGGGCTTACTTTTACAGCACCACACTCCTTGAACTGATGACTACATGAATCCATTCATGAGGACTTTGCGCTAATCACCCAGTCACCTCTTATTAGGCCCTACCTCCCACTACTGTTGCATTGGGGACTAAGTTACCAACATATATATTTTAAGGGACACATTGAAATCATAGCAATTAAAAAGGGTGTCATTTTGGAAGTGATAAGTAGGTCACGTTCCCCATTCTATACACTGAGGTTTAGAGCTGAGCTCTATATGCTGGTATGAAAATGTTTGGTTTCAACATTCACTCAACTTTCTGAGTCCTCCTAGATTTATAATTCAGTGATAAACTTTTTGTAAAACACAGGGTCAAGCCTAATAGAACATATTTATTTAAGATTAATTTAGCTTTCTATTGAGTTTTCTCCTGCTTCTTGTAAATATTTAAAAATTTATGTTAAATAAAAAGATTTTGTATTCTGTAAATTTTCCTGGGAAAAGTGGAGAAAAATTATTTAAAAAATTAGATAGCTAGCCATACTTTATTTGTGGGTAGTGTCTAATAAATAATAATTTATTACCTTTATTAATTAATAATTATTAATTACCCATGGTGCCTCCTGCATATATACAACTGTACACATAATAAGTTATAAATAATATTTTATTCAGGAAATCTATAATTTGGACCTTCAGGAACCTAAATGCTATGACCACTTCATTGAGTGGTTGATAGCTCTGACTCTGGAATTATAGAACCTGATGTTCTAATGCTAACTCTACAATTTACTATTTACTTAGCTAATACATTTAGTATATTCAAATTCCAGTTTTCTCATTAAAATTATAACTTCAAAGGGATGTTGTATTTATAAAATAAAATAATGTAGACGAACACTTATAAGAACTTGTCAAAAACTAAATAAATGGCAAAAGTGGTTATTCCTAAATTAAATTAGTAAATTATATTTTCCATAATTATTTTAAACTTAAAAGTCCATAAAAATAGTTTAATTTTAGGTACAGAGGTAAAAAGAATTAGCATTAAGGCAGCATGGCCAAAAAAAAAAAAAAAAAAGGGGGATTTGGAATAAATTAGTCAAACAAATCCTGTGTATATTTTAGGACTGAAAAAGTCACTGATGGGACTTTTTTCTTTGAGGTGATGAGAAACACATTGTTCATTTCTCAGCTTTAACTCAAGAATCAAATGACACAAAATTTGTTAAAGGACTTTTAAAATTGTAAAGCAAGATACCAGTGTAAACTTCTTATGATTATTTTATGTTTCAAATGTCTCTAGACTGACTTATTAGAACTCTACACTTTCTAGATCTTTAGAAAGTTCATTCATTTGATTATCACATTTTTTAGAAAAGATTGGGGCTAGGCAATACAAGAGAGAGATGACTAAAAATAGCAACAATGCAACAAACCTGGGCCGGGCGCCGTGGCTCAAACCTGTAATCCCAGCACTTTGGGAGGCCGAGACGGGCGGATCACGAGGTCAGGAGATCGAGACCATCCTGGCTAACACGGTGAAACCCCGTCTCTACTAAAAAATACAAAAAACTAGCCGGGCGAGGTGGCGGGCGCCTGTAGTCCCAGCTACTCCGGAGGCTGAAGCAGGAGAATGGCGTAAACCCGGGAGGCGGAGCTTGCAGTGAGCCGAGATCACGTCACTGCACTCCAGCCTGGGCGACAGAGCAAGACTGTCTCAAAAAAAAAAAAAAAAAAAAGAATGCAACAAACCTTACATGAAAGCCAGCATTCTGAAGATAGCAGGAGCCAATCTGTTAAAATTAAACCCCAGGGTGGTCTTGAAACGCAAAGATTAAATATGATGATCTGCAAGAACTTCTCATCCCGTCTACTTATCCATTTCATAAAAACATTTTCCTTTCACCAGTAAGAAAATTTTAACAGGGATTGATGCTTAACTGTATATTATTTTCAGATAGTTCTATATAAAAATCTGTAATACTGCTGATACTTGAGGTAAATGTTTGGTATATTGATCCCATTCTTCAATGCCAAATACATGTTTCGTCACGGTCAGGTAAAAGGAAGAGTCAGCTGCATTGGCGAGATATTATACATAAGTATGTCACTTGTGATAGCATTAGCGCTAACTTCATCCCTTGAAAAAAGTTCTAAAATGATAGATGAGCCTTCTGATCTTGAATGGATGGGCTAAGTTTATTTTAACAAAATACCAACTAAAATGGGAGTGTCTTCCAAAAGGACATGGGTATAAACCGGGTGTACTCGAAGACCTCCACATTTAATTTATTATGTCGTCTTGAAAGTCCCAGGTTATACTGCAAAGTTCAATCATAAAATTCTGGACCAGGGCTCTCTGCCTAGTCTTTTGACTAGGATTTGCATGATCAAAATGCAAACAAGTGCAATCTGAATGAAAAAGTAGATGAAATGTGGAAGAATATGCCTTAACAGAGACTAGGGGAGAAAACATGCTAACAATAAACAATATTATGCAAACAGTGATAATGTAAATACAAAGTCTGAGGTTTCCAAAGTGCTATAGAAATGTATGTAACCTTTATCTATTACAGGTGGTTTCTTTAATTTCATATGTGTTGTGCCTACTTTTATTTTTCTGTTTACTTTTGTTTTCACATTATTTAAAATGAAGCTCTAAGCAATTACCATAAACTGAAAACACTAGAACAAATACTGTGAAGATAAGAGAAAACTACTTGTGATATATCCAAACAAAAAATTAATATGTAGAAGAGATGTTTCCATTCCCGTGTTCATTGCAGCGTTATTCAAAATAGTCAAGATATGGAATCGACCTGTGTCTAGTAATGGATAAATGGATAAAGAAAATGTATATACAGTGAAATACCACTCAACCTTAAAAAAAAATATGCTGTCACTTGTGACAACATGGGTGAACTTGGAGAATATTATGATCAATGAAGTAAGCTAGGCACAGAAAGACAAGTCCTGCCTGATCTCACTTATATGTAGAATTTAAAAATGCCAAACTCACAGAAGCAGAGAATGGTGGGTACTAGCAGCTGGGAGGTAGGAGTATTGCGGTGTTGGTTTAAGGGCACACATTTTCAGTCAGACAGGAAGAGTAAGTCATGGAAATTCATTGTAGAGCATGGTGATCATGCTCTACAATACAGTTAATCATAATGTATGTTTTACATAAAAATTGCTAATAGAACAGATGTGGAATGTTCTTACTAAAAAATGATAAGTATGTACTGTAATAGAAATGTTAATTAGCTTGATTTAATCAATCTACAAGGTATACATATATCAAAACTTCATGTTATACTTCATAACTATATACACATTTATTTCTCAATTAAACCTTAATAAAGCTGAAAAATGAAGACAGAACCATTACAAATTAACTATAAAGAGTTTACAAATCCAGATAAATGAAGTCTGTGTGTGAAAAAATCCTATGCTTGCCCTATTAGATGGAGCCTGAATAATGATGAAGAATCCATGGAGGCTGCAATTCAACTGGCCTAGGATTTTTTTTTTTTTTTTTTTAAGCCAGAGTCATGGAAGACAAAAAACGAATGTATACATAAATAAAAATAAAAACAACTTTTTCTTGGTGAAGCACAGTAGATTAAAATAACTCAATAGACTTTGCAACTAAGATGAAAGTATTTTCCTTTAATTAAGATCATCTTTAGTAAAAAAATGGAGATCTTTGAGTATAGACTGCATCTGAGGAGTGGTAGTATATTGTAAGGGGTTAATCATATTGCGGTTATTTGGAAGACTGACCTACTTATTGGGCAATACAGGGTGAATATCTGCAGCTAAACAAATATTTTAGCAAAAGTTATATATATATACACACACACACGCATACACACACATGCTTATATACTCATATATATACATACATATGCACACATATGTATACACATACATATATGTTACATTATTTTAACTATATTTGTTTTTAGTAGGGAAATATCAAAGTAATATGTTAATGTAAATTCACCAAAACCCTTTATGGTAGACTTGTGGGTAAATTGTTGAAATCTGATATGTGTAATAAAAGAAGTACTGGAAGTTTTTACAGATCCACAAATGCATAATTCTGTATTTTTCTCCTAATTCTGTCAGTAAATATAACTTCTAAATTTAATATATTTACTTGTTTTCTATACAATGAAGACAATAGATTTGGTGGTTTCTATGAGACCACTTATTTCTAGAATTCTGTGACTTATTTTATGTGTGACATTTAAACAATAGTAAAAGCGTCAACAGAAAGCAGTTAGTTATGATTTTGCTATTCAGCTTTCTCTGCATATTTTAGGGTTCCAATTACAATGCTACATGTGGACAAACTGCAAGTAAGTCACATTTAACATATGCTTGTGTTGACCAAAGGACAATTAAAAGCTATTAAAATGACAAACAATGGACTTGGCATTATTAACCTAACTATAAACTGGAAAAAAAACCATATTCTAGCCATTTAAAAATAATTTAAATAAGAAAAAAACCTCATGCATTTAAAACTATATTGCCCTGAAGTCAATACGATTCACTCACATGGTGAAAATTAAAGAGAATTTGTTATTTATTCTGCAGCTCAGTAAATTCTCTGAGATTCCTGGGCAAATAATAAACTGAATTCTAACTTATTTAGGAAAGAAGTAAAGAACAAAGATTTGTTCCATAAATGTTCACTTATAAGGGTGAAGGAATTGAAACTTAGGTAGATTAAAAACTTTGATTATGGACACATCTGGTTAGGAACAACACAGGATTTGGACTCTGATGTATTGGACCAAAGTGTCTGTATCACTTGGTACTGTGCTATATACTGCATGGCACCTTAGAAAATTTATGCTGTAAGTTTTTAATTCTGATCCATATGTTTACTATGTGACCTTGGAAAGGTCTCAGTTTTTTTCCTCTTTAAAATAGGATAATAAATTCTGCATTTTGAGATAGTTTGTGGTATTAAACATTGCACTATGGTTACTAAGAGTTGAAAAGAATACCAAGCATGGCATAAATAATTTTAATTCCCAAAATGTTCACAATGATGATTATATCCGAATATATAACACCTTCATGCTATCCATGAAAGACTCTTACTCAAGTAAGCTTATTATATGTATTTTTTCAGATTCATACAGTGAAACAAAATGTTCCAGCAATCTAGGGAAAAAGCAGTTTGAATACATTGAATGGTATTTCGCACCCACATAAGGACTGTGTCATTACAATACAAACAAAAACATTAAAAAAAAGATTTTTCTTGGAAGATTGCTCTGGTTATTTAACAGTAAAAAATATAAAACATATGAAATAGAAGATATAAGTAAAATTATTACAAGTAATATATAATATAAACTATACAACTGCAAAAACACAATCCAGAGGTACAATAATATATATGGATAAATGAAGTATTTAACACATGTTTATGTTATATGACATATATTTTATACATACAAATTGTTAATTATGTAATATATAAATAATAATGACCACAACCTAATAGGAGACTGCTAATACCATTTGGCCAAAACCGAAGTGTATCATAAGATACTTTTCCCTTTCTCTCTCCTCTTCTACTCACTCCTAAATCCTAGAATATCTTACAGCGCCTTACCTCTTGTGAATATTTTACCCCATTATTTGTTTTCTTTCTCGAGTGTAATCTGGACCTTTAAAAAAAAAAAAAAAATTAGCCAACTATCCTCTCACCAGCTTGCCTCCATCAAAGTGCATGGATAATTTTAATTTCTTCAGAATCTTTGTTGCTACTATTGCAGTAACTTGCCATTCGAAATTACACTGTGTGTCTTATAATTTCATACCACATTTATCTGGAGCAGTGATGTCAGGTGGTTGCAAGAAAGTAGAAAATGCAATGCTTATGTCTAGCCTAGAGAAGCAAGCAGCATTTCAACCCATCTTCTTTGTTTGGTATTCTTTTATTACCTTTACAACTTGCATACCATAATTTACACTGGGGATTCTGTGCAAGAGAAAGCAAGGGGAGAATTTTTGATGTTTGACTTCGGTTCATGGGATGACATTCTTATTGCCCATTCTTACTATATAGTAATGTATGATCAACCACACTTATTTCGAAGACTCATCTGGGTCTATGTGGAAATGCTTTTCAGTGTTTCATGGTTCTTTCTGTACCTCTAACGTAGCAAATATTACATTAATAGTATTTCACATGTGAGAAATAGACAAATTCCGCCATTAATAAAGTAATTTCATAATCACAAAAAAAAATTATGGTAATTTACAGAAAAAATTCACATATAGCTTACAGTATAATAGCAAATAAAATATAATTATCCAGGAGAACAAAAAAGGAATAGACTATTAGGCAAAAAGGGTGTGGGTTTGAAATATGGTAATGCCCTCCTTACCCTTGAGATATACATTTCAAGAACCTCAGTAGCTGTCTGAAACCGTGAATAACACCAAATCTTATATACACTATTTTTTTCTATAAATATATACCTATGATAAAGAAAGAGATGGACAATAATAACAAAATAAAACAATTATAACAGTACATTAGCATCAGTAAGCTTGTGCTTTGGGGCCGTTATTAAGTAAAATAACCATTACTTGAACACAAGCACTGTGATACAGTGACAGTTAATTTGATTATCAAAAAGGCTATTAAGTGACTCAGGGAAGGGGAGCTTAGACAGCATGGATATGCTGGACAAAGGGATGATTCATGTTCCCAGGCAGGACATAGCAGAAAGGCACAAGATTTTATCGCAATGATCAGAACAGAGTGCAGTATGAAATTTATGAAATATTTATTTCCAGAATTTTCCATTTGATATTTTATTTTTTCTTTTGTTTTGTTTTTCGTGGCATTTTTCAAGACAATGCCATTTATCTAAAGAGATAAAAACTAATCATGGATTCAGACTTCTTTTGAACAAATGGGTCTCTGAACATTTTTAAAAAGTCAAAAGTGGCCACAATTCTACTCTTGTCTAAATGATTCCGGTATATTTATTTCTATTTACACACATATTTAATGAATCCTTCTATACTTATGAATGAGACTCAACCCAACTGGAACTGTTAAAGTTTCCATAAAAAACTATGGATATAGTTTTTAAATCTAGGTTAATAATCAAACATAGGTTTCTAAAAGGATGTTTTACCAGTTCTGAAATGGTCTGAAGCTATGGTTGACGTTTCATAGTTAAGGTATACAGAATTTCATCTTTGCCTTACAGCTTAGCAAATCATGGAAAAGCTAAAAATGGAAAGGTACTGCATTTGCCTTCAATTCAGAATTAAATTTTAAAAAGAGATTTTTGCTCAGAATTGTGTTTCTTCCACTAACGGTATAACTAAAAGAAAAAGCATTTTCCTTTCTTAAATCTTCATCACATCTCTTTTTTTACTCCTTAAAATAATATATTGTTTTCCATTAATATAATTGTTTTGTTTATAATTTTCAATCATCAGATTGTCATTTAGCTTCTGTTTTTAATTTACTTAACAATATAAAAGTTTCAGAAACCCAAACTCTAACTCAGATAATGTAAACCATGATGACATGTCCATGAGTCTCATTTTTTAATAGATTTTATTCTTTAGAGAAGTTTTAGGTTCACAGCAATATTAAGTAGAAAGTACAGAGGTTCTCTACAAACCTCTACCAGCCCCACAACATGCACAGCCTCTCTACTCTCAATATCCCCCACGAGAGTGGTGCATTTGTTATTATCAGTGAGTCTACATTGACACATTATTGTTATGTAGAGTCCAGAGTTTACATAAGGATTCATTCTTGGTGTTGTGCATTACACAGGTTTGGATATATATGTGATGACATATATCCACCATTAGTGTCATACGCAATCGTCTCCTTGCCTTAAAATTCTCCTGTGCGGTGCCTATTCATCTCTCTTTATATATACACACACAATTATTATTATTTTTTTGAGACAGAGTTTCTCTCTTGCCTGGAGTGTGGTAGGGGCTGATCATGGCTATTCATTTCTCTTTCCCCCTAACTGCAGATAAGTATCTACGGAAGCTATATATATATATATTGCACACACTTGAAGGCAGAATCTCACTCTGTTGCACAGGCTGGAGTGCAGGGAGTGCTGATCACGGTCCACTGCAGTCTCAACCTCCTGGGCTCAACTGATTCTCCCACCTCAGTCTTCTGAGCTGAGCAGCTGGGATCACAGGCATTTGCCATCATGCCTAGCTAAATTTAATTTTTTTCTTTTTTTTTTAGAGTTTGGGGTGTCACCCTGTTGCTCAGGTTGGTCTCAAACCCCTAGTCCCAAGCAATCCTCCCACCTCTCCCTACCAAATGGCTGGGACTAGAAGTCTGAGCTGACATTTTTACCGCCTCTAGAGTTTTATCTTTACCAAAATGTCATAAAGTTGAACTCATACAGTATGTCACCTGTTCAAATTGGCTTCTTTGACTTAGTAATACGCATTTAAAGTTTCTCCATCTCTTTTCACGGCTTTATAGCTCATTTGTTTTAGCGTTGCAGAACGTTCTGTGTCCACAGTTGGTTCCTTCTGATGGGTTCGTGGTCTCTCTGACTTCAAGAATGAAGCTATGGACCTTTGTAGTGAGTGTTACAGCTCTTAAAGGTGGCACGGACCCAAAGAATGAGAAGCAGCAAGCTCTATTGTGAACAGTGAAAAAGCAAAGCTTCCACAGCATGGAAGTGGACCAGAGCAGGTTGCTGCTGCTGGTTGGGGTGGCCAGCTTTTATTCCCTTATTTGCCCCTCCTATGTCCTGTTTCTGTCCTATCAGAATGCCCTTTTCTCAATCCTCCCCACAATTGGTTACTTTTAGAATCCTGCTGATTGGTCCATTTTACAGAGCACTGATTGGTACATTTCACAAACCTCTTGCTAGCTACAGAGCGCTGATTGGTGCACTTTACAATCCCCTTGCAAGACAGAAAAGTTCTCCAAGTCCCCACTCCACCCAGGAAGTCCAGCTGGCTTCTCCTCTCAATTCCATTATCTCAATATACCACAGTTTATTTATCCATTCACCTACTGAAAGATATTTCAGTTGCTTCCAAGTTTATTTATGAGTAAAGATGCGGTAAACAACCATGTGCAGGTTTTTCTGTGAACGTAAGTTTTCAACTTGTTTGGGAAAAGTCCGTATTGTAAGAAAATGTTCAGTTTTGTAAGGAACCACTAAATTGTACAATTTTGAATTCCCACCAGCAATGAATTAGAGTTTCTTTTTCCCCACATCCTTATGAGCATTTGGTGTTTTCTGTGTTCTGGATTTTGGTCATTCTAATAGATGTGTGGTGACATTTCATTGCTCTTTGTAAATTTTCCTTTTCTCAGGTTGGCTAGTCTGTCATAAAACCTCAATTAATTAGGCTAATAGTTTTTCTTGAGGCTTGGCTTTGTTTTTCAAATGGTGATTTTTCTTCTCCCCCTGCCTGAATCATCAGGGGATTTTTCTCTGACAGTCACTGTGTGACCTGCTAGGGCATCTGGAGGTAAAACTCACAATGTGTGGGGGACCCCCTATGGCTAGGCCTCCCTAGTGTACTCACAAACTTTTCCACACTGATTCTCTGGAAGTTTTTCAATTACAGTTTCGATTTTCCTACCACGATACTAGATCCCAGGAGATTTCGGTTTATAGGTTTCTGCTCTGGGAAGTAGTAATTTTTTTATATCTGCCTGTCTCTCTGATTTGGGAGGCATCGGTTTACCCTGTGATCTCACTTCTTTTAATGAACCTAAGAAGAGTTTTTTTTAAATTATTTATTATTTATTTTTTTATTTTTTTAATTTTTATTATACTTTAAGTTCTAGGGTACATGTGCATAACATGCAGGTTTGTTACATATGTATACTTGTGCCATGTTGGTGTGCTGCACCCATGAACTCTTCAGTACCCATCAATTCATCATTTATATCATGTATAACTCCCCAATGATTGTTCAGTTTGTTTCACTTTGTACCTGTTTTGAGAACAAACTGGAGACTCCCAAGCTCCTTACCTGATTGACTGGAAAGGCCTCCATGATGTCATATAAACATTTTTGGAAATCCCAAATATTACTGCAGATGACAATAATTATCTCTATTGATTCAACTGACATTTGTAAAGTAAAACTGAATTATGCATTGAGAATAAATATATTGGTTTAAATTATAAAAGAAAACTTTTATATTCGGAGGTTAACAACTCAGCATGTTTTCTGCTTCTAAAATGGAGAAATATTTCATATTGTATTTTTTCAATTGCATTTGTTTAAATGATAAAAATTAATATTCTGAGAATAATTTTATCTGATAAAGATGTGTTTAGTCAGAAATCCTATAATAAATTTATTTTTGCATTTATGTCAAATCCATCAAGTCATTCTGAAAAGCTTTACCCATCTCCTTTCCAAAAAGTGACAAATGTCTCTGATTTTTTATTTTTTTCCAAAGTAATTCACTAGATGGAATTTCTTTAGGAGCAAGTTTTCTTTCTATCTATTGATCTATGTATTTATCTTTAAATGACTGCTAGACTTCTAGGAATAGATTGTCTAAGTCTGTCATGTGAAGTATGTATTAAAGATTACACACAGGGATATTTTCATCACCAGATATCTGAGTGCTTATTCAGCACGTACTGATACTATGTGTTTAAAATAATTAAGTCACAGGCTCGGGAAGTAGGAGATCTGGCTAAACTTTTCAGGTTCAATGTTTAACAGTTTTTGTGAGTTTTTCCAACAGCATGTATATACAAATGTAAGTGAAAGACTAGTTAATGTTAATGTTCAGACAATATTTCCTTTCTTATATTATAAGAATACGGATAAGGGTTTATTGGCATGCCCAAGATAATTTCTTGGGCATTTCTTAGTTTGAAAACATAGATAATATCTTAGCTAACTTATTCAGAGTTTTAAGTAAAACCAAATGATAATTTAATAGTTTTGATTAATTTTTTGGATTATGCTAGAACCTTACCTAATTCTCAGACTCGTATGTATTAGCTTCCCATAGTTACCATTACGAAATTCCACCAACTGGGTGACTTAAGACAGAAAATTTTATTGCCTCACATGTTTGAAGGTTAGAATTCAGAAATCTAGGTGTCAGTAGGTCTTTAACCCTCTGAAATCTGTAAGGTAGGATGCCTTCTTTTCTTCTTCCAGCTGGTAGTAACCCCCAGTGTTCCTTGGCTTGTGGCAGCATAACTCCAGTCTCTCTCTGTCCTCCCATGGTATCTTCCCTGTGTCTCTTCACACCATCTTCCCCCTCTGTGTGTTTCTGCATTCACATTTCTTCTCTTTATGAAAACCTCAGTCCTGTCCGATTAGGCCCTTGCTAGTGGACTCATTTTAACTTGATTACTTCTGTTACAAACCTTTTCCAAGTAAGGTCACTTTCTGAGGTACTGGAAGTTAGAACTTTTTTGTGGGGGATACAAAAGGCAACCCATAACTCTTAGTATTTCTTTGAAACCTCTTGCAAAAAACACGAATCAAATAGTATTTTATTCATTTTTATGTTCCACAAAATACATTCAAATTGTATAATTAAACCATAAGAGGTGGAAAGCTGGCTGACAAGTTTGTTGCCTATAATATATGTTATGAAAAATCAACTTAGAAGGATGTTTTCTTTTTCTATAATGCTGTTACATTAAATTTCAGTTGAACTGAAAATCTCAGCCATTTCTCTAGGTAGTGAAATTTCAATTCATTCCTACAGCAATTGCATAATGTTGGAAAATCAGTGCATGCTTGATAATGAGGAACTGCAGAAGAAAATGTAGTTCCAAAATACACTTTTTTCTTTTCATTATCTGTGAAACTTCACCTATTTCACAGTTCAGTTCAAAGTCCTATAGCTTAGATTTCAGATTCATGATCATTGACCTGCTTGCAACCTGTGATGCCTATATTCCTGTAGAATCGTTAAGTTCAGAAGACCAATATTCTAGGTGAAAAAAGGCTCTTTATTTCTTTTTTATTTTTATTATCTATTTTAATAGACTGGAATGTAATAATGAGAAATAGTAGTAATTAAAAATATAATGGTTGCAATTAAATAAAAACTTATTGTAGTCATTGTAACGATCTTGGATGTATGGGTAAGACATATGAATGCTACTATACAAAGGTTGTAAAAAATGAATTGCATCTTTAAAATTTAAATAGAGCATGTGTACTTTTCATATATTCATTTTGTTTTCTACTATAATTCTGTCATTAAACATGAAATTGATTGCTTATTGAATGTTTCTAAAAGGACAAATGTAATCATTCAGATAAAATTCCCCCAAATTTAACTATTTTAGTTTTTATTTAGTGGCTAACACTTAATACACCATCAATAATTACTTCAACAGTTTATTATCCTGTCTAATAGAATATTGAGCTTTTTTTCTAAAAGTAAGATTATTGATGTATTCCAAATGATTAGGACAGAATTAAAAAATACTTAAAATGATTATTTTCTATTAAAACTAGCTATTTATTCAAGTGGACATATCATTTAAAACTTCTCACTTATATGATAGTCTTCCTAAAAATATGTTTAGTCAATATAATATTCAGTTTAAAAAGAAATTGTATGGTAATGAGATTCATGAAGTGAAATAATAGAAAAACTTCAGGATATGATTTTCCTCTGTCACCTGTGAAATAAAAGTCCATCTACAAATTTTACATATATATTGACACTTGATTGTGTGCAAGATATTGTTCTTGATAAAATACATCATTTTAAGTCACAAGACACTGCCAAAAACTTCTCTTAATGTTTTATATGAAACAACATATGCTGCTTCCAAGAGTGGCACATATTTTAAACGTATCTTTCACATGTATAATAAATGTGAATTGCTCTACCACTTACAATGTGCAAAAAAGTAAGATGTTTAAGTATGCCATTTCAAATCAAATAATTTTTCTAATTTCTCCTGACTAACATGAGTGTGAAGTTCATTTGAGGTTTAAAAAAATCATTTTTGTATTCTTTCCTTACCTTCACTTTTATCTTAAAACAGATATGTTAACAGAGTTTAAGAAAGAGTTTGGCACCCCTTTTCATACTCACTTGTCCACTTTGAAACTTCTTTTTGATACTTAGTGTAAGACTGAGACGTCAATAACATAAGTTTATTAACTCTCTTAAAAAGATAAAATTTAAAAGGATAATATCAGATTATTCCACTCTCTGTTTTAAATTATTTTAAAAACTCTCCACTCCCTTTTAAGATAAAACTTAAACTCTTTATCCTGGTCTTCAAAAGCTTATCTGACCTAGCCCCTACCTACCTCCTACACTTCATCTCAAATCACTCTTCTAACCCACCAGATTACAGCTGAATTGTTCTTTCTGTTCCTGGAATATGCTAAGTGCGTACCTTTGCAATATCTACTGGAGTAGTCTTCTCATTTGCATTTGTCTAATTGATGTGCGTGTTTTTAAAATCTCTCACAGACCCTCCTTATCAGAATGTTGCACCCATACACATTTACTGTGGGGTTTTGTCTGTTAACCCTGGAGAGTTATCCTCGGCAATGGAAATCATCTTACCCAATTATACTTTCCGTGGAAGGATAGCCCATACCTGATGACTGATTGATACAAGAGTGTAAAAGACTAGCCCCCTTGTCTCAAAGAGGTAACACTCTGTGATACCATTCATGCTCCAGAGCTTTGCGTGTAATCAGTCTGAGGATGCACACTTTTCCTGGTTTCCTATCTTGGCTTATTGCGATTTCCTCCCTCCTTTCATCTTTCACTTAAATCACATCTTCAAAGAAAACTTCTTGCACAAAAATTATCATCTGAAGCACTGCTTAAAGAATAGGACGGACTTAAGATAGTTGGTACAAGATTCAATGCAAAGAAATGAACGTTAAGTGTGAAAGTTGAGAGTTACACAACATGTTGCCTGGATGGCAATGATCCCCTTGATAAGTGTTAGGTGGAATTTGGATTGTCCTTGGTGAGTTCTAACAGGATGACTGCTGAAGCTGTCCCTTTTTGGAAAGAAGGACAAACTACAAATAGAAGAGACACATTAGTTTATGCAATGTTTCTGATATTTGAGAGGTCTGAAGTAGATAACCACAAGGACTATGGAATTGAGTAGATACTGCCACAGTCATAGATGTGTTGTTATCTATTATACACAAATATTTAAGTCAGAGGGCCTCGTTGGAAACCTTTAAAGCAAGTTTTAATTTTCTCCAGGTTGAAGCTGATGGTGCAGGCACTCTACAGAAATAGAATGTACCTCTATCTGACATTTGGTTTGCCAGTTAAAACTGGTGATGCCACACATTTGCCCACAGAGTATAAGAAGGTTTATTACTCACACAACAGGGCTTTCTGAAGAGAGAGTGTAACTCTCCAGCAAGTCTAAAATATCTTGAGAGAGTAAAGAAAAAAAAGACTGGCTTGGGATTTTTATGGTAATTAGAGGTGGGGCCAGGCTTAGAGTGACAGCATGTGATTTAAACTTCCCATCTGTACAATCTGAGGGAGCACCCAAGCTTTCTTACCAGCAATCTCAGATGTGGGGTATAAAAGGGAGAGGAAGGGGTTAGGCATAAAAGATGTCAGTAGTCAAACTTCCAAACCTAGATTCAGACTCCCTACTAAAACATATGAAGCTAAAAAATAATGTTCCTTATTGTAAAATTGAAGCAAATTCAGAAAAGGTTGAATTTCTTAGACTAGTCAAGTCATCCATGCCAAAATCAGGGTCTTCAGAGGGAAGAAGTGAAATGAGATTAGAATGGATATGTCTGGGGACGGTCACTTGAGAAAATCAAAACTAAAGATGTTCCTGAATCCTCTGGGATTGCAGAAGTGATTCACTCTACTTTGTTTGAAAAGAAAGATTTCTTCAATCCCTTTGCCTAAAGACTATGGGGAAGTTTCAAATGAGGCAAGTGCTTTGCAAAGTTTACTTTCCTAAGGATATGCTCCCATCTCTTCCCATGGCATAAAAGCAGTAAGTAGCGTTACATTTCAGCATTATTTGACTGGGAAAGTGCTGAACCTGATAAGGTAGTAGAATAATTTTGTACTAAATAAGCTGCAGGACACAGCTAACATATACTGCCAGGGTGTTCCTGAGTAAGACTGAAAGAGAATCTTTAGGGTGCCCAATAAAAGGCAGAATGAAAGGAAAGCCAGATAAAGGAGATTTTGTTGATAAACGTAATACCTCATGCCTTAGGATGTGACAGCTCAGTGAGCATCCCTGGAACAAATTTTTAATATATTGTTGAGATGACTCTTGGAACTTTGAAAAAAGTAATGGTTCATATTAAATGCAGTATAGGATACCAGATCTACTATAGTAAGATTTGGAGGAAAATATCAAAGAGCTTAAGAGAAACGAGTCTTCCTAAATTAATCTATTATATAGCTCTTGGGAATTAAAAATGTTTGACTATGATTTTTTGGACAATGTAGGTGAGAATTTCTCAACCTTGGCATTATGGATATTTGAGAATTGAGATTTCTTTACTGTGGAAGTGATGGGATGTCTTGTGCCTTGTGGAATATTGGACAGTATCCCTTCCACACTAGACCTCATTAGCCTTTTCCAGTTGTGACAACCAACATGTATCCAGACATTATCAGTTGTACCCTGTGGTGCAGTGGAGACTATTGCCACAAGCTGGGAATCACTGTCCTAGAGACACTTTATTTAACTAGTTAGTAATAAATATGCAAGTGAAAAATGTTCCAGTATTGCTGATGTGTTCAGTATTGACCGTTCAAGATAAGCTGAGAATGACAGGAGATTCTGTTATAAAGCTGGGCTCCCTAATAGCATTTGGGATAATAAGATTCTTAAATACCAGATGACAAAGAGTAGAGGCAAGAGAGACGATACCATAATGGGCAGCAAGGTTGAGGTAAAGAATGTTAATAAAACATGGAGATGCATGGGCCAAGATGAAAAAAACACAGAAAAGTATATTTCTTAACATCTATGATTAAAATATATCAAGACTGAATGAGCAAAAGGTTGAAGTCAGTTACCTCAGTGAGCTTTCACAGCCCTTTCCCCACTTTTCATAGCTTATACACTTTTTAGCCCAAGGAACAACTGGTTGTGAGGGGAACAGCCCCCCATGAAGAAAGACCTTTGATAGCACAGCAAGTGTACACAGTAGTGATTTTTCACCTTCCTTTACTAAACACATTTGTATGGCAATTTGCTTGGGTAATTTTACACAGAGGTAAAGGAAGATCTCATATTTCAATGGCTAGGTAGAAAAAAAATGCTATGGACACAGATACTAGATACCTAAATTCTCATTCTCTCTGCTACGGTAGACCATAAGCACGTGCACTCCAGTCATAAAGGGATTGTTGGCCCGGATATGACACACAGAAGATCCACTACATCCACAAGCCCTATTTTCACAATCTATAATTTGAATGAAAATCTTTAGTGGTTGACAGAACCCACACATTGGTTTCTGTGGAGTAAGAACAACTGCATTAGGAAATGCCAAGAAGACTCTGAAACTGATTCCTTCCATAAAATAAAGTAAATCCTGAACAAAATTATATCACAGGGTGATTATTGCTACTCACAAAAACTTAAAAGATGCAGGGATTGTGATCGATCCCCATGATATCACCATTTAGTTCACAACACGATCCCCTAAAATATAGTTGGTCTGGCTTATGATATCACCATTTAGTTCACAACACGATCCCTTAAAATATAGTTGGTCCGGCTTATGAAGCAGGACCACTGTAAACTTAATTGCAGCTGTCATGCCAGATGTAGTACATTTACAAGGGTCTCTGATATATACTATTAGCTATTGATAAAGCGAGTGCCTTCTTTTACATACCCACTGAGAAAGAGAGTAAGAAACAGTCACATTCACAATGGATGTCTGACAACAAACATTGTGGGTCTTTCTCTTGAACAAGTTTATTTCTCTA
Organism: Colobus angolensis palliatus; assembly: GCF_000951035.1. Classification (NCBI taxonomy): domain Eukaryota; kingdom Metazoa; phylum Chordata; class Mammalia; order Primates; family Cercopithecidae; genus Colobus; species Colobus angolensis. The sequence continues at coordinate 14,701,190 of NW_012116154.1, read as the reverse complement.
GCTTGCTGACACAATATACCCGTAGGCTCTAGTACCATCTAAACAAACCACAGGATATAAAGTTGATCCACTGTATTAAGGACATCATCTTGATTGATCTGATGAACAAAAAATGGCTAGTAGTCTAAATACCTTGCTGTAGAGGGTAAAGATAATCCTTAAAATTATTCACGTGCCTATCATATTTCTCAAAATTTTTTGGAATCCAGAACAGGTCAATATATTAATAAATTAGCTACATCATTCATAAGCCTCTTTGGGAGTCACGTGCAGCATGCTATACTTGAGAGTGGTATTCTGACACATTTATTGCACAATAATGCTCTCACATGTAATGCTATTCTGACACATTCGTTAGGTAACATGAATGGCTTTGAGTGAGACTTAGAACTAGAAAAGGCTCTGAAACAGATCCAAGATGTTGTTTGAGCCATGCAACTAGAAGATCTCATAGAACTAAAGTTATCTGATTTAGGGAAAAGGTTTTACGTGGTGTCTAACGTACAGATTCAGATGAAAACTGTAGTTCAAACTCCAAGGCTTAAGAAGTAAGAAAGATCATGACATTTGCAGCAGAGATGCAAGCATATTTGAAAAACAACTGTAAGTATGCTATTGGACACTGGTAAAGATGGAATATCTAACCATGGCATATCAAGAAACCATGGAATGAGTACTACTTATCAAGATCTGGGTGTGAGAAGACTTTAAAAGTCATATAGTCAGTGGGACCTAGCTAGAATCGATGGTAAGATGGAAGTAGTACATCTAGGATCAATCTCAAGTTTCATGGGTAAAAATAAGATATATAAATGAGTGTCAAAGTATCAGATGCCACCCACCACTTTTGGAACAGTACCTTCTTTTATACTTACATCTGTTTTCGCAAGCTGGATCTTTTTTTTAATGGTTGGCAGAGGAAGAATAGTACAGAACTTACTTCATGAGTAGGTCACCTCAGTATGTTTGTATGAGCCAAAAATGTACTTCTGTAGTACGACTTTTTTTTTCTTCTTTTTTGAGTCAGAGTCTCAGTCTGTCGCCCAGGCTGGAGTGCAAAGGCGCAATCTAGGCTCACTACAACCTCTGCCTCCTGGGTCTGAGTGATTCTCCTGCCTCAGCCTCCTGAGTAACTGGGATTATAGGCACCTGTCACCATGCCCAGCTGATTTTTGTATTTTTAGTAGAGATGGGTTTCGCCAGATTGGCCATGTTGGTCTCTAGTGATAGCTATGAGACATAATGGTGAGAAGGAATCTTTTCAATAGATATAGGTTTGGCACATACATTTTGTTGTCCATTTTATGACAAAAGAGAATCGATATGGTTTGGCTGTGTTCCCACCCAAATCTCATCTTGAATTGTAGCTCCCATAATTCTCATATGTCACAGGAGTGACCTGGTGGGAGGTAATTGAATCAGGGGGTGGGTCTCTCCCATGCTGTTCTTGTGATAGTGAGTAAGTCTCATGAAATCTAATGGTTTTATAAAGGGCAGGTCCCCTGCATTTCTACTCTTGCATGCCACCATGTAGAATGTTTCTTTGCTGTTCCTTTGTCTTCTGCCATCATTGTGAGGCCTCTCAAGCCATGTGAAACTGTGAGTCTATTAAACCTCTTTTTCTTTATAAATTACCCAGTCTCAGGTATGTCTTTATTGGCAGCATGAGAACAGATTAATATAGTTAATTGGTACCAGGTAGTGGGGTGCTGCTGTTAAGGTATCCAAAAATGTGAAAGCAACTTAGGAACTGGGTAAGAGGTAGATGTTGGAACAGTTTGGAAGGCTCAAAAGAAGACAGGAAGATCTGGGGAAGTTTAGAACTTCCTAGAGACTTGTTTACTGGTTTTGAACAAATGCTCTTTGAACATCTCCATCTGAGATGAGGAACTTGTTGGGAACTGGAATAAAGGTGACTCTTGCTATGTTTCAGTAAAGAGACTGGTGACATTTTTCCCCTGCCCTAGAGATTTGTGGAACTTTGAACTTGAGAAAAATGATTTATGGAAGCTGGCAGAAGAAATGTCTAAGCAGTAAAGTGTTCAAGAGGTAACGTGGGTGCTGTTAAAAGTGTTCAGCTTTATGTTTTCACCAAGATATGGTTTGGAATTGGAATTTATGCTTAAACGGGAAGCAGAGCATAAAATTCAGAAAATTTGAAGCCTGATGATATTATAGAAAAGAAAAAATACATTTTCTGAGGAAATTCGAGCCCAATGTAGAAATTTGCATAAATAACGAGCAACCAAATGTTAGTCATTAAGAAAGCAGGAAAAACATCTCCACGACATGTCAGAGGTCTTCACAGCAGTCCTTTCCATCACAGTTCTGGAGGCCTAGGAAGGAAAAATGGTTTTATGGACCAGGTCCAGGGCCCCCTGCTCTGTGCAGCCTTGGGAGATGGTGCCCTGCATCCCAGGTGCTTCAGCTCCAGCCCTGGCTAAAAGGAGCCAAGGTACAGCTCAGGGCATTAATGCAGAAAGTACAAGCCCTATGCCTTTACAACTTCCACATGGTGTTGGGCCTGTGGGTGAAAAGAACACAAGCATTGAGGTATGGGAACCTCCTCCTAGATTTTAGAGGATGTATGGAAATGCATGGATTTCCAGGCAGAAGTTTGCTGCAGGGACAGAGACCTCATGGAGAACCTCTGTTAAGGCAGTGTGGAAGAGAAATGTGGGGTCAGAGCCCCCTACACAGAGGCCCCACTGGGGCACTGCCTAGTGGAGCTATGAGAAGAGGGCTACCATCCTTCAGACTCCAGAATGGTAGATCTACCAACAGCTTGCACCGTGAACCTGGAAAAGTCACAGACACTCAATGCCAACCCATGAAAGCAGCAGGGGGAAAGGATGTGCCCTGCAATGCTACAAGGGCAGAGCTGCCCAAGACATGGGAACCACCTCTTGCATCAGTGTGACCTGAATGTGAGACACGTAGTCAAAGGAGATCATTTCAGAACTTTAAGATTTGGCTGCCCTGCTGGATTTTGGACTTGCATGAGGCCTGTAGATCCTCTGTTTTGGTCAATTTCTCCCATTTGGAATGGCTGTATTTACCCAAAACCTGTACCCCCATTGTATCTAGGAAGTAATTAACTTGCTTTTGATTTTACAGCCTCATAGGCAGAAGGGACTTGCCTTGTCTCAGATGAGATTTTGGACTCCAGACTTTGAGTTAATGCTGAAATGAGTTAAGACTTTGGGGGACTGTTGGGAAGGCATGATTGGTTTTGAAATGTGAGGACATGAGAATTGGGATAGGCTGGGGCAGAATGATATGATTTGGCTGTGTCCCCTCCCAAATCCCCTCTTCAATTGTAGCTCCCATATTTCCCACATGTCATGGGAGGAACCCTGTCTGTGGGAGGTAATTGAATCATGAGGGCGGGTCTTTCCCATGCCGTTTACATAATAGTGAATAAGTCTCATAAAATCTTACGGCTTCATGAAGGGGCATTCCCCTACACAAGCTCTCTTGCCTGCCACGATGAGAAACATGACTTTGATCCACATTCTCCTTCAGCTGTGATTGTGAGCCCTCCCCAGCCATGTGGAACTGTGAGTCAATTAAACTGCTTTCCTTTATAAATTACCCGGTCTCAAGTATGTCTTTATTAGCAGTGTGAGAACAGACTAATATAAGAATTAAACCAATATTACCATTTTAATTATTTATTTCATTTTACAAACAGGTTCTCACTCTGTCATCCAGGCTGGAGTGCAGTGGCATGATCATAACTCAGGGCAGCCTTGAACTTCTGGGCTCAAGTGATCATCACACTTTAGTCTCACATAGTGCTGGGATTACAGGCATGTGCCACCACATCCAGCTCCAAATTTATTGTATATAATATTCATGGACAGTAGCAAATGGGTTATCTGTTTGGCCATAGGCTCGTAACAAACAATATTGAAATATGGGTACAAGGAACTTTGGGAAAGATGCATATGGGTGAATTAATATGAATAGGCACAAGTGTGGAGATCTTTAATTTGTACACTAATAGCTACTAGAGAATATTCACTAAGAAAGAGATTATGCTCCTGTCTTAAATTAGTAGACCACATGGACTCAGAATCTGAGGGATGGAAATCAGGATGGCTCTACTATCCCACTGAGCCTCTTAGGAATTTTGTGTTTCTTAAACTTGCAACTTTAAATTCTGTAGTTCCAAAGTCCTAGTTCTCACAGAAGAGATGTTTCCTCCTGAGCACAAAGTAAGAGATTCACTAAACTTACATAGCCACAGCTGCCTCATGAACTCTTTGGCTCCTTGTGCTAGAAGATTATCCTAATAGAGTAGTCATAGTAGAGTAATAATTGAACATGATCATTATACATGAGAAGGTTGTTGGCAAATATCAGAGCAGGAATGAATATGTTTGGCACTTTGATGATCAACTGGGACATATCTTGATAGTTTCTATTCAGTTTTAACTGTAACTGAGCAGCTGCAGAAATCTTAGCATGACCAGTAAATTGAACCTAGAAGCTCAGAATCTCCTCAGAGATGAGAACAAATAATGTTAAATTGTAATGCAGTTTTTCTCAATTTATAATACAATGCAACCTCTTTTAGATTAAGCATTAGATAGCTTACTGAATTAGCATTTTTTGTAGTGAAAAGTTGATTAATATGCTTTCCAAAATGAATACAATTAAGTTGATTTTTTTTACTTGCCTTAAAAATTTTGCTTAAATCTCTTTCTTCAGCAACTTATATGTAGTATTAGAGTTACTGAAACTATTATAATATGATCTGTAGATTGACAACTCTCTACAAAAGTCATACATGTAGCACATTCCTTAACTCCTGTATTCTAACAAGGGGAAATTGAGTGAAATTGTATTGGCAAATTGAGAAACCTACTAGACTATTACAAATAATCCTTACATATCTGTAAATAATAAATGAATATAAAGATGTTGATTTATAATCATTGAATTAGGTTTCTCATTGACAAGTACTTAGAAACCAATACTTTTGTCATCATACATTAAATTTGTCAACCTTTATCTAATATGATAATCCATCCTAACTATGTTACAAAAAAAAAAAAAATAAGGAATTTGAAAGTGCCTTCAAATGTAAAAAAGAAATATTACTGGTATAAAATGCAATATTTTCAATAACCCTACAATCATTATGCAACCTGTAGGTATTATATAATATCACAATTTAACTGGAATTACAGAAAAAGAAAGAAAGAAAGAAAAACAAAGTCAGTTCTGTAGAACCATATAAAAGTCATTATCTGACCACTCTTCTAACATCCCTCCCTAACACTTGTCTAGCTTAGCCACATTTTTTGATAGGTTTGTTTACACTTGTTAGAGATCAGCCACCACCCCTGGTGCTAAATTCAGCCTTTAGATACAGGCTGGCAGCTCCCCTTGACTATCACAAAAACAGAATTTGGCCTGCAGTGATTCACACAGATGGGGGGCAGAAAAACAAACTTCAAAGAACTAAAGTGGCCATGAAGCTAAGGTTCAGGAGAGGAAATGGTGAAGGGAATTAAGTGAAATGACAAAGGGATTTTGTACAGCAGCATTGTGGGATCTCTTACTTACACTTGTTAAACAGTAAGAACATCACAACCCCCTGGAGTTCATAAATAACATCCTTAACTATGAAGTCTGATATCTCAGTCATTCCTTGGGCAATATAGTATTGGCTTAAAAGTTGTCAGTCAGTAGAAGATACTCTTTAAATGTTGTCAGTGATTGACACTGAGGTTTTTTTTCTTTCATTGCAAGAGAAAAATACCATCCTTGGCCCCGGTTTTGACTACAATCTCATTCATTGTAAAGTGTTATAAAAAAGGAAAGAGAACATTGAGGAGTCCATGATGATGTCATTCTTTTCTGTCTTTTACATGTACTTAGCAAAGGGATTCAATGTGTTCCTAGGGGGCTCAAACTATTATTATTCAGAGATAATTATCCAGAGATAATAACTCTTATGAAAACCCGGCGGGAGGCTGAGGCAGGAGAATGGCGTAAACCCGGGAGGCGGAGCTTGCAGTGAGCTGAGATCCGGCCACTGCACTCCAGTCCGGGCGACAGAGCGAGACTCCGCCTCAAAAAAAAAAAAAAAAAAGAAAACCCGACAAGGTATAATGCTTCTCTCTTTCTTCTTTTGTCCTTCCTTCCTTCCTTCCTTCCGGCCTTCCTGCCTTCCTGCCTTCCTTCCTTCCCTCTTTCCGTCCTTTCTTCCTTCCCTTTCTTCTGGATTTTTATGTGAGATCCCTACATTTTTAAATTTTGACAATGCATTTAAGTAAATGATAATCAAAGAGAAACAGCCACTATTTGATCAATTGGCAACTACTTGGAAATCTGTATTTTAGAACCTGTCTCTCTGGACTATAGTTGTTAATATGGTATTTAGCCATTTTATCGAGATGTAATTCACAAATATGAAATTGTTTTCAGTAAATTCATAGATATGTATAAACATCACTACAAAACATTTCAAAATAATTTTTATGACCTCAAAAACAAACCCTAGACCCTTTACCTATCACTCTCTTGTTTCTTTCATTCCCAAGCAACCACTAATTTGCTTTTCATCTCTACAGATTTACCTATTGTGGACATTTGATTTAAGTGGAATAAACATAAGATCTTTTGTGACTGCCTTCTTTCACTTATAGCATGACGTTTTTCAAGTGAACAAGTGGGAAGATGAAGAGTTTGGAGGGCTTTTGACTACAATCTCATTCATTGTAAAGTGTTATAAAAAACAAAAGAGAAAAATGAGGAGTCCATGATGCTGTCATTCTTTCCTGTCTTTTACATGTACTTAGCGAAGGGATTCAATGTGTTCCTAGGGGGAACAAAGACAAGTTATCTCAACACCAAAGACAATAGGAGATAGAAGGATATGTCAAGGTTTGAAAACCATCCTTCAGAAATGCGGGAAAGTTAAAGCTAGAAGTAAGTACTGACAGCTTTCCACAATCAAACCTAGAAGACACCTCAAGGATCACACCTTATGAAAACTCAAGGACCTTAGCTTTTGATAACAAATCTTGACCAGGGATGAGAGTCACCTCGTATGCACGTGTTTGGCTATATCAGTTGTTTACAGAGACAAAGTCTGATTTGGTTATCTGCATCTGTGATCTACCTGTTGTTAAAAAGTATAAATACTCTGAATTGGGATAGCAATTTTTCAGGATGCTACCCTTGAGGAAGTCATAGGTTCTAGTCACCAGTGTTGTTCAGAATAGGCAACAACAACAACAACAACAAAAGTAGAATAATGTAAAGATCCTCAGTGCTTGGCTCTAACACACTCAGAGCTATCTGCTTGTAATAAGGAGAATTATCCAAAAACATCCTCTGCAAAGAGACAGAGCATTTTCAGGTCTCAGCACATCATTTCGAAAGAGGCTAGCAGGTCTTATTTCAATGGCTTGATGCTAATTCAAATTTTTAAAAACTAGTTTTGAAGAAGATTTTCTCAAAAAGTCTTTCAACAGCATACTAGGGAAACACAATTTTGAAATTTGGAATTTTTAGGTAAATCACAAGAGCAGGGGAGAGTCTTTAAAATATGGAGTATGAGTTAGATACATAGCTAAGAAGGATTGCTAGATGACTGGGGGCGTGAATGGCACAATACATTGAAAAAACATCAGCAACTTTCTTTTTATAAAAAATGCTTTAATATACAACTCTACTTTAGCAACATCATTTAGAAAAGCAGTTCTTTTGAATTTGGAGTGTCATTTTTATTTTTAAAGCAGAATAAATTTTCCACTTTTTTTTTTTTTTTTTTTAATTCCAAGCAGGCATTTTACGGGATTTTTTTTCCCAAGTAATTTCTTTTCTTGTTATGTGCTACAGTGGAAAATATATTTTGGCCGGGCATGGTGGCTCACGCCTGTAATCCCAGCACTTTGGGAGGCCGAGGTGGGCGGTTCAGGGGATCAGGAGATCAGGAGATCCAGACCATCCTGGCTAACACAGTGAAACTCCGTCTCTACTAAAAATATGAAAAATTTAACCGGGCATGGTGGCGGGTGCCTGCAGTCCCAGCTATTTGGGAGGCTGAGGCAGGAGAATGGCGTGAACCCGGGAAGCAGAGCTTGCATTGAGTCGATATCGCGCCACTGCACTGCCTGGGCCACAGAGCAAGACTCCGTCTCAAAAAAAAAAAAAAAAAAAAGAACTATATTTTGTAACTTCTAATTTAACAGTACTTCTTAAACACATCACCCTTATTATGCAAACCATTCTCTGTGAGCACATCTTGGCTGTGCTCACACATTCAAAAACTTAAGCTTTGAGAGACTAGGTAACTTTTCTACGATTCACAAATATCAAATGGTTAAGCTCTTATTTAAATCTAGGTGTCTAATATTAAAGTCCATCCAATCTTCACTATCATTCATTGTAATATAGAAAAATGGTTTTAAAAATGTAAATAATTTTACAATGTTAGAAAGATACCACATTCTTTACAGAAAACTCAAGATAATGTTTTATATGAATAAAACATATTAATGTTTCAAAACTCATTAGCTAGCGTTTTGAACTCAGATTGGAAATTGTATCCAAGCTCTTCACCATCAAAAAGAACCCATGAGAAGTTACTGAGTCGCTCTGAACTTCCATTTTTTCATATGATTTTATATACAGAACATATTTGCAAATGCTATACCAATATAGCCCAATAATGTTCAACTTTTTAAAAAAAGTTTCCAATAACATTTTGAACAATATTAGTCATAGAATGATTCACCTTCATCTTGTAAGTAGGCCCTATCTCCAGTCTCCTTCAAAGTGAGTTTGTTTATTTTTGTATGTTCCAGTAACCATCACTTCACAGAAAGTCGTAACTGTTGTATTATTTCTGTGTGATAAGGACATATTCCACCATTCTATTCTTCAGGGATTGGTATACATATTTTGTGAATGTGGTCTCTGTGTGGCTTTAGTTTGATTTACCTTCCTGATAGCCAGGACCACTTTGATGTGTATTAAAATAGCTCATTTGTTTGTTATGACTACAATCCATGTAGAAAAGCAATGATCCCTGGAGCAATGGTTCTATATGACCTTTGTTCAAAAAATTCTGGTCTCTCCCCTTCTTGTGGTCTTCATAGGAAAGCTAGCATCGCAGTTAACCTCCTGAGGCCAGAGACAGGAGAGTGATTTAGCAAAGCACTTCATTCATGTCTCTCATCCATAAAGTTTTAAAATGGTTCAGATACATTAAGTCTTCATTACAAGTAAAGTCTCTGTGAGGCTGGTCATTATTTTAAATGTGTTCTCCAGATTTTCTAGTTTTACAGTGTAGGCCAGTGAACAATCTACTGTGTTTTTAAGCTCTTAGGTCTGATTATCTTTAATTTCTTTTTTAGGTTTTATGTTCCATTTTTGACAAGAGCTCAGGAAACTGTAGTACCTCCTTTATGTGACATTATCTGGCAATGAGTTTTCTAGTGAAGCAAACTTTCTGGATAATTGATGATTAACTCTTTATATCTTAATGGTTTCATACTTTTTAATGTTTTTATACAGATTTGTTTTATGGTACCCAGGATTTGTTTTAATTAAGTTTGATAAGACACACAGGCACAAACGTGATCGTGATAAATAAAGGTATTTGTATTATTCTCACGGTCTCCTAAAAATAGGAGGCACAGCACACCATGCCTGGGAAGCATCTGCATGAGACGAGCAGACAGAGAGGAAAGCTACCGGCAAAGCCTTGACTGGACCTTTGTAGGGAGGAATGGATGATGCAAAGCACACAAGCCAAGTAGGTTTAAAATGAGATATTTTGATTAATTTGGTGGACTGTGGGGTGCAGGAGTAGTCCCTAGCTGTCAGTGACCTTGTTCTGGGGTGCTTAGGCCTGGAGGAAAGCGTTCCATAGTGTAAACATAACACAAGGAGAAGGGGACATAGATTTGGGATTGGCTGGTTTGCGTACCAAAGGCATGCTCTCAAGCAAGTCCTTTACTATCTCTGAGAATAAACTAATCCTGGGTGGGACAATCTGTCTCAGGTCAGCAAGGGCCAGATGCCACAGCATCAGGAATTCAGAAAACAGAAAAAAAAAAAAAAGTTAATTGTTAATTCTAAATGCATTACTTTATCACTTTTGAAATCACACCATAAGCAAGTTTTTGTTGACAAAATTATTTTTATTAAAAATAAAGCATCATTTTTCATTGCAATATGGTTATGGTGAAATAACCTCAAATTATATAAATTTTTAAAATTATTCTTCTTTCTATCTGGTGAGATTACTAAAACTGGTCCGTTGCATTTTTAGAATTGAAACAAGAAAAAAATATATAACTGATATATGACTGACGTGCTGAATATATTTGAATTAAAAAAAAAACCAGTAGATAGGTTGTTTTAAAATAGCTCATGACCAGTTTTTAATAGGTTGTTTTATATCTCTCTTTTGTGAGATTTCCAACTACAACTTCTTGTTTCTGATATTAGGCCTCCTCCTCTGCTTCACCTCTATCCATTTTTTCCCTCTGATTTACAATGATAAGGAACTTGAGATAAACACCCTTTTCAACATATGCATAAATGAAAACAGTAACTGGCATGATCTTTACAATATGCAACATTTTGCATGGGCAATTTTGACACTTTTGATCACTTTTGTCATAGTGCCTAAGTCTCTGTGTTGTTTATTTGACTATGCCAAGATGGTGAGTTCTGCACCTGTGATTTGCCACTCCAATTTCCAAATTTTTAAGTAGAGTCATGAATCGCTTAACAATGGGAATACGTTCTAAAAAATGAGTTGTTAGACAATTTTGTGACACAAATGTCCTAGGCCATACTTATACACACATACATGAAATAGCCTGCTACACACCTAGGCTATATGGTATGGTTTATTACTCCTGAGATGCCAATTTTTACTGCATCTTACTGTATAAATATTGTAGGCAATTATAACACAATGGTAAGGTTTTGTATATCTAGACATATCTAAACATATAAAAGTACAATAAATATACAGTATTATAATCTTATGAGACCACTGTAACATATGCAGTTGATTATTGACTGAAATGTTTTCATTTCAGAAGACTCCTGTGTCACATAAGACTTATATTAAATAAATTTGTATGCTTTTGTGTTGCTAATCTCTCTTTTGTTATAGAGAACTCAGCCACAAACTTAAGATGGGAAAAAAAGATACTCTTTTTTCTACAATACCCATGATATTACCAGATAGAATTTTTTGTCTGTTTATCTTTGTAGTGTTTCTTTCTTGCTCAGTGTTCACTTCTTAGTTGTAGATCTAATACACCTCTTTCACTGTAACTATCATCTTTCCAATCAACAAATAAACCAAATATCTTCTGTTTCCCTATCTTATTTTTTTATCCTAGGTTTAAAAACAGATGAACTCCAATACACATATAGAGAACAAATACACACACACACACACACACACACACACACACACTCTTCAGGTTTAATGTAGGATTTTCTAATTCTATTGTATGGAGTTTGAGGAAACTTAAAGTACAGTACCAGAATTCTACTTTAGATCCCAGCCTTCAGACCCCATAATTAAACAACTAAGATAAATAAATAAGAAAAAGTGACAACATTGAAGAAAACAGTATTTTATACTTTCCAGATCTGTTCTTGGAATTCTAAAGCAGAGTTCCCCTGGTGAGCTGGAATGGACTACGTTCACATTTACGGCCATACTTAACTTTCAGTTAATTATACATAAGAGTGCTGGGCTATTTAATCATCTCCAATTCTCTAAACTAAATATGATGTTTAATACAGATCTGTTGTGGAAAAACTAGAAGATCAAAAAAAAAAAAACACAAAAGTCAAGAAAGAAGTCTCTTTTCACATGAAAGTAGTATGTTGCCCTTGACATATTTGGCTGCACATGGAGAAAGAGAGTGAGAGTTATCAAGACTGCCTGAGAAGGCATGGGTCATATGACCTTTTCTGAAGAACAGGTTAAATAGAGATCACAACATTAGAGGGTTCTATCCACAGGCATGATATTTATGCTACACAGTAACCATATGGAATCATAATCATGGCTAAATATTTGCCCTGGAGTGTGAACACGTAGGTTATTGTACATTTCTTTTAAGAAGGAATCATGTGAGATAGGGCAGCAACCATGACTGAATCTCTCTATTAGATTCTATTATTTATACTGCCTTTTTAAAAACATGTTTATCAGGAATTAAAGGAAAAGCTACTTCTAAATTAATTGCCTAAAATGGAGTTTTGCTTTTAATTTGCCTTTGATCTTAAGCTGAATTTTTCTTTTTCATAGTCTTGCTTCTACTTTTATTTCTTCAATTGTCAGGTTTGTTTTTTTTCTTTATTTGTAAGAGCTCTTAAAATATTCATGTAACAAATATAATTTAAAGCTTGCCCTCCAAGCTTTTACCATGTATACGTATAATAGTAGTGCTTCACATACAGTGTGAAAATTATCAGAATCAGAAGGGAGTCACTAGTGTTTTAAAAAAAGATAAAGACAAAGAGAACCAGAAAAGACCCTGAGGAGAAGATTCTCATGTTTGTATGCCTGAGAACAAAACTACCACAAAGCATTGCAAAAACCACAACCTTGTACAGAAGCTATTGCAACCTTACACAAAAATACTTCTGCAAAATATCTTCCCAGAAACTCTTCTCAGATTGTGGTCACCCTTGTTATTGATCCTTATAGTTAAGGATAATTACCTGACAACAATTTTGTAATCCTCTTCATTTTTTCCTTTAAAAAACTTTGTCTTCCTTGACCTCCCTGAATACACACATAGTTTACTGTGGCACTTGTATTCCCACTGAAATACCTTACTCCTGAATAAATATCTTTTTTCTTTTAGAGAGCCTCTCTGTTATTTAGTTTGACTACAAGAATAAGATAAGTTGTGCTCATGCAGCTGACATTCTTGTAGAAAAAAAGATGATATACCACAGACATAATAAATAACTAACTTAAAACTTGTGCTGGAAGATGATATGTACTGTACAAAGCAAAATAAAATAGAACATAATTAGGGGAATAAGGATTTCCAGACTGAACATTTTAAATAGATTTGTGAGGGTCAGCTTCATTAAGAAGGTGATATCTGCGCAAAGGTGAGGCAGGAAGCCAATTGCAAATCTGGGAGAAGAGTGCTCCAGGCACAAAGATCAGCCAAAGCAAATGCCCTAGGATAGAATGTGCTTGTCAGTTTCAACAGCTGGAAGGCCACTATGCAGTAACAAGTGAGGAAAAGAAAGGCAAGAACCAGCTGGAGGCAAAGTAGGGGCAATGGAGTGTCATAGCCTGGACACAAATCACGTTGTACCTAGAAGACCATTGTGGAAAAATTTGAATTTAATATTATTAAAATGCAGAATTTTGAGCAAAGAAATAATAACATAATCTGATATTTGTTAACATACTCTGATATATATATATATATATCTCCAATTATTGTATGCCTTTAAGATTTATCCATGCCTATAAAGCAGAAGAATAGCATAAAATACATGTTAGAATAAAAACTTTTAAAATTAAATTTTAGCTTCTCCTTTCTAAAGTTAAAACAGGTCATTGAATCCCTGAAATAGAAATTGTAGTTGATTAAAAAAACCCCACAAGAACATGCCCCAAATTTATCTTATCTTTAGATGTCATGTTAGGTAGTAATGAAGTTTTTTTACCAATAGCCTACTGTTAGTCAAGTATTTTTTTAAATTATTTTTTTTTTCCATTTTGAAGACTATTTTGAATTTCTCTGGTCTGACGAGAGAAACTACTTCGATGCTACACCCCTTTGGAATTTTGATTGTCTACATGACATTCATCACAGTCATAACAATACAGGTAGAGATTCAAGAATATTGGGTTAAAAATCCAAAGCTTATGTAGGCTTCTGTTTCAAATACAAATTCATGTAACTCCAGAAAGAATCATCACAATTCATACAATAAACACCACTGTCATGAATATTTATTGGTGATGATGACAGCTTCAGAAAACAGGATTTTCCAGAGCTTCAAGGAACCACCGCTAACTTACAAAATAATTAGAAAGCTGTGCAAGCAGGAAAAAGTTCCTATGCCAGGACTCAATCCTTCAGTAGAAAGTGATCACTCCAGCTGCTGTTTTATGAAAAGCCTGTACTGTAGGCAAAGACACAACTTATGAGGATATGGCAATATCTTAGGCATAGAGATGACCATGGGACAAAGGGCTAATAAAATGTGCTGAGAGACCGTCAGAGTATGCAAATATTTTGAAGTTATGGGTAACTAAAATAATAGATTACATGAGACTCCAAGAGAAAGAAGGGTATCAAGGAAGTCTTCAAGGATTTGTATTGGCAAGTGGAAAGAGGAAATTGCCATCAATTGTAATGGGGAAGGTCTTGTTAGACCAAGTTTCATGAAGAATTTCAGAGTTAAGTTTTTGGAATTTTACTTTTTCTGATATATATGTTAAAACATATTTTTCCTCCTCAATATTTTGTTTTAAATTATGCTTATATTCCCTTTAGAAATATATAAATTGTATAATTCCTTTAGATTATTTATTTATTCAGAATATTTATTATATATTTCCTATGTATCAGGCACTATTATTTATATACATAATATCCTTGCCTTCGTGGTGTTTACAGTCTATTAATTGGGAAAATATTAAATACATTAATTGTTATCAGACATTATACATGTATATACACATCTTATTTATATGCTGTCACATAGTGATAAGTATAAAATCATTTTAAAATAAGTTTTCAATTTATGGAGGATTTCTATTTAATTGAGGCACTTAGGAAATTAACTTTTGAAAGTAATAAATTTGACTTGGCATTTGTACAAAATAAGAAGTTGTCATAAGGCTATCTAGAGTAATAAGATGGGTGGAGCAAAGTGCAATAGTCCCAAGGCAGATGAGTTTTTAAAATGTTAAAATGTGTGGCTGGATAATGGGACGTAAGTAGGGAAGGCAGTCAGGAACAAGTTCCTGTTAGAATTTATAAGCCAAGGAGAAAATGTGAGTATTTTTCTAGGCTTAATGGGAAACCACTGGAGAACTCGGATTGCATGAATGTCATGAACAGATTCCTATGTCAAAATCGTCATTTGGAAAAGATAGAGGTATATGTGTATGAGGGCTGATAATATTGGAAAATGGAAGACTCTCAGAGGGCAATGCAATGGTCATATTTAGGTATGTTGTTGGCTTGTGCTACGGTGGTATTGCTAAAAAAAAAAGTTCGATTTCAGGAGTATTTTGAAGACTGAGAAACTGCAAGGATATCTCCAAGATTTTTAACCTCATTCGCTGGAAGAACAGAGGTGCCATGACTGAGGAGAATAACGGAATAAGGATTATACACTTTGGAGAGCAAAAATACTTAGAAAATCATGAAAATTTGACTGTAGGATTCAAGGACTAAGTGCTAAGAAGCAAAATGTGGCTAAGTGAGAGGTACAGGAGGTGATTGAAAAAGACTCAGGATCCCCAATAACATTTGGGAGAAAACAGAGTCTAGACTGGAGGAAGGAAGGAGCTCTCAGGGCATTTATTACTCCCTGTTAGTTTTTACTTTTACTTCTTGCATTAATACCTTCAATCTGACCGTCACAGATTCCTTCCTGGACAAACTCTTAGAAGAGCTAGAGTCTAGATGGACTGAAAGTGAAAGTGTTCCTGACAGCATTTATTTCAGAACAAGGGGAAAGAATATGATACTGGTTATCCTAAGTAGCAACAGGCGGAACTAAAAGGGGTGCTAGTATTCATCAAAGGACTATTGAGGGTAATATTTTTTACAGGCTGTGCTAATGGTCTATCAACATATCCTGAGTTTCCACTAGAGATGTTCCAGCTATAACACAGCCCTGGTAGACAAAGTATGGGAACTTCTACGTCTTGAAAAATAATATCTGCATTTTTCTTAGTTTTATTTATTGGTGTTTGTTACACAGTTTTTCATGATAAAGCTTTTTTTTTCCTCAGGGGAAAAAAAGAAGGAAGGAAAAAAGAAAGAAAAAATCAATTAATAGAAAAAAAAAAAAAGAAAGACAGGAAAGAAGACAGACCTCTATTTTTGCGTGGAGATCATTAAAAAGCCCGTGATAAAAGTTATCTGGTGGAGGTAGTAATGTCTCCTGTGTTACAGAAGGGGCAGTTCAGTATATAATGGAGTGGATGGTAGTAATAAAATTTTTTATGGAAAAGATGGATCTTGAAACCTGTTTAGTATCTAAGTTAAACAGTGAAAAGGGAGAGCACTTTTAAGAAAGGAAATTAATTCAAACAGATGGAGACAAGAATAATTATAAAATGCGTTCATTCTTAAAATTTTTGAATAATCCTCTGATGGTGACTGTTATTTGTCTCTGTTCTTCCTCTTTCTTTAAAACCAGAGAATTTAGTAAGATTCTCTATTGGCCACCAATCTTTTCCGTCTCTGATAAATGTGTTAACTTAATCCATTACTGCTGAAAATCACTCTGACAAATGGAAAACAATTATGTTTTCATCAACATTGAATGACAGATATAAAATATCGTATGGGAATTATAATTTGATAAATGGGAACATTCTGTGTCCCATATTGAGTCCAGATGGTTACAGTGTCTTTAATACATGTATCCATTTGGTATTATCACATTTGTGTAACACAGTCTCCTCATTTATGTTTAATGATGGATAGATTCCAAATAATACAAGATGTTCACCAACATGTTAAATTTCTGGTGAGTAAGTGATCAGACAGTGAGCTCTCTCTTCCCAGTATACCTTGTAGTCTCAGCATAACTGTTTGAAGATAATCTGAATTTCAGTCAGATTGCATGATATTTTCCACTCCTGGGGAAAAAAAAAAAAAGATAGAGTAAAATAAAAAATTGCTTCGCTCCAAATGAGGGAAACATTCGTAACCTAAACTTAAAGTTTGCAGTACCTCTAAAATTCCAGAATGCATTCTTCAAACTGTTGTTAAATAGTAAGCTTTGGACAACTATTAGTGAGGTCTAGATTTGGGAGGACTGGATATTTGCAAAGTTGTTTATTGTTAAATTAGGGAAGTAGGCAAATGTTGCTTTCAATATAATTCAGATGTATTTATTTTTCAATCAATCTCCTACCTTTACTGTAAATGCATTACTCACCTACCAGATTTTTGGATATTCATTTTTCTTATTTTAAAGCAAGTGACAATGTTTCTAATTTGTTTCCTTAAATGCATCTCAGAATTTTCAACCTATTCTAAAATTCCATGGTTTCCCATTCATTATTCAGAAAATATAAAATCAAATTATTTGATATAACAGGAAAGTTTACTCATAGTCTTCAAATGTTTTATCCTCTCTAGTTGTGCAACATCGTCCTTTTTTTCTTTTCTTTTTACTTTTTAATTAATGAACTTGGCATCCCATCCAAATTAAATTATTTTTCTTTCTTCATACTTCAACAGGCCTGAAGACAAATACTGCTATGAATGGTTACATCTAGGACTTCTGGGATTAGCCCCAGATTCAACTCATTTATTTGCATTCGCTCAGCAATATGACATGTTTCCACCGATTAGCTAAAAAGTTATGTTAGGAATGGGCAACAATATCTCTAAGGCAAGGTATGCTCAAATCCAATATAGTTCATGTAGACCTTGTCAGAGTAAATTACCGTGTGCCTTTCAGAACACTAAAGAATAAAGCCCTTTCATATTAGAATGACAAATATATTTTCATAATCAAACTGTTTTATTCCCAGCGTTATTACTTCCAACTGAGTGCAATAGAGGCTGTTTTACCATTCTCCAATTTTCCCTAAGTAACAGAATACTGATCAGCATGCACAATTAAAAGACTGCATTTCTCAACCTTCTTTTGGCATCATGTGACTAAATTTTTGTCAAAGAAAGACAGAAATATTGCCTATGCGGTCCAGAAGACTTTGTGAAAGGTAGCGAGGGATTTCTGATTTCTTCTTTTCCTGATATTCCAATAGGCACGTGTTAGACCTTTTGACATTGTCCTGTAGTTCTTGCATGTTTTGTGCTTTGTTTGGTTTTGCTATTTTTTTCATTTATTTTTAATTCTCTTTTCTGTTTGCCTCTCAGTTGGGGAAGTTTGTATTGATTTCCCTTAAAGCTCATTATTTCTTTCTTTATCCATGTCTAATCTACTGATGAACCTGTCAAAAAACATTCTTCATTTCTGTTGCAGTATTTTTTATTTCTAGAATTTCCCTTTGAACTCTTCTGAATGTTCCCTTCCTCCTACTTCTATTGTCTATCTCTTCTTAAACATGTATATATTAAAATGGTAATTTTAAATTTCCTGTTTGATAATTCTCAAATCAGTGTAATAACTCTGCCTGGTTCTAATGCTTGCTAGGTCTCCTTAGATTATGTTTTACTTGCACTTTAGCATGGTTTATATTTTTTTTGTGAAATCCATATATGTTGCATCAGATAATAAGAACTGAAGTAAATAGGCCTTTACTATGAGCTTTTAAATTAGGCTAGGAGATGGAGTGTTTTGAACATTCGTTAAAGTTGTAAGTTCCAGAAGCTTCAAATTCCTTTATTTTCTTCATTTATTTTCTCACTTGTTGTGTTTGTGCTTCCCTAAGAATTCCTTTTAAAATAGAGTCTATACTTTGCAACTTTCTATTGTAATCCAGTGTTATTATATTAAAGCCCTGTTGATAAGGTGGTAGGCTGTGAGGAAGGCAAAATATTCTATAATTGTGTGGTTAAATATCACTCTTTCAGTTGGCCTACGTCACAAGGCTGTACACTTCACTGGTGTTTCTTAGCTTTCATCCTTCCCCCACTAAGTTGAAACAAGAAGTCTAAAGGGGGCTGAGGTTGAAGAAATACTCTTTTCCCACACAGGATAAGACTCTGGTAAAGTTTTTTCCAGTGGAGATAGGTACTGTTGCTTGTTGTTTGTTTATTTTGCTTTTTGTTTTAATGGAGAACTCTCTAGGTGTATATTATAATGATTATACCTCCCCAACCTTGCCAGATCCTTGAGAGGCTCTTTCATGGCCCTCTGCTAATAAGAATCTGGTGAGTTTCTGGAAGTAGAACCCATAAAATTGTGAAGGGCATTTTTAGAATTCAGCCCTCGGAATTTCTCAAACTCAAGCTAGTCTACATTTTGTTTTGGGCAGTTTGTTAAAATGACTATTTAAGTTTGCCTACCAGTTTATGGCTCCTCAGCTTCTGCTCTAGGTAAGCAGATCTCAGCTATGACTATCTGGAGTTCCCTTTCTCTCCAGATTTTAGGCTTGCTATTTACCCTGTGACCTCAGTTGTCTGACGGGTCCAAGAAAAGTTATTGACTTTCCGTTTCTTTAGCTTTTTGTTATTGTAAAGACAGGAAAGATTACTTAATAAGCATTTTACATGTTGAACCTGAACCTTGAAGCTGAGCCTATACTTTACAAAATATAACATATTTTATTTTGTATTTGAAGGCACTATATGTGTGCACCAACATCAAAAGATGATTATGATTTCAAATTCCTCAGAATTTAGGAATTTTGAGGAAAATGACATTGTTCCAATTTTCTGTTCTCAGGGCATTTTCAAGTGTTTGTCCTAAAACATGAAAATCGCCTTTGGAGCTTATTAAAAATAAATTATTGAGCCCTTTCCCCATAACAATGAGTTGCAATTTCTTTGAATGGAGGCCAGAAATATGCATATTAACAAGTCCACCAACTAATAACTACATATAGGCAAGCTAAGAAATAATGCATATGTTATCCACTGTATTGTCTTTCACATGTGTACTGAACAGACATTTATCAAATAACAGTTAAATGTAATAGAATAATTTTAATTTGTGACTACAGATAAAATACTTTGTTTAGTTACTATTTTATTTCAGCAGTACTTTTTGCTTTCAGAATTGGTGAATCAATAAGTAGTAATATTGTGATAGAAATGTTGGTTTGTGTTTTGTTTTTGTTTTTTTTGTAGTGGATATCAATTATTTGTGACTTCACTTTCCATTCAAATATTATTGCAACCTTCTCTATATGGTTGCAGTAACTAGAAGACCATGTCCCTTGGCATCAGTATTGATCTTCAATAATTTGTCCTCGATATTGAGAGAAAAGGATCAAACCATTTGAAGAGGATTGCTGTACTTCAACATGTAAAGTGAAAATGACGACCCGATTGGCTATATTTCACTCATTTGGGTGGAAGAAGCAGAAGTTTATTAACAAAGAAGGAGAATAGCAAAAGAAATATAGGATGAAAAGAAAAGCAAAAAGGAAGAAAACTAAAGAAAAGTAGAAGAAAGAATACTAAATTTGAAATACATTTTAGTCCCCAAATCAAGTTGGTGCATAAAGCTCAAATGTTTTCCTGATTTGGAATTTGCTTTTAATATTCTTGTATTTTGATGATGCATTGCCTTTTTCTGCAGAAACTCTCTCCTGCTATATCTATATTGTTCATCACTAGAAGAAGAAAAATAGACTATTATAGCATAAAATGGAGAACAAAAGAAAGTTACAGCAGTGCATGTGTGCACATGTGTGTGTGTGTGTGTGTGTAAATCAAAGTAAATACTAAAGTATCTATTTGTATGCAGTTCAGGGGCTTGTTTCTTCGATCTCATTAAAAACAAACCAAATGACACTCTATATAACTGCCAGTTTCCCCTACTAACACAAACACCCCCCCCACACACATACACATGCAAACACATAGAAAGATTTTTCCCTTCCATTTATATTTCCTCCATAGAATTGTAAGTATTTTTTGGATTTTTGACGAACACATATAAAGATTTTTCCCTTCCATTTATATTTTCTCCATAGAATTATAAGCATTTACTGGATTTTTGACCATCAGTTGCCATAGGTCTATTATTATTGGTAGTAATTCTCATTATGTATCTCTTTGTGGTAGTAGTTGTCATAGCAAGTTTGCTTACATGATGAAGAACTCAGAATAGTAGATTTTCAAATACTCCACCTTGCCATTGAAATTTGATATTTACAATTTTGTTATTATCAGGATAATTTTTGATAAAACCACAGCAGGCTTTTTCCTAAGGCTATCCATCTATGTAAGAGAATAGCATTAAAATTTCTACTGTTCTAGTTTTATCATTTTACATTGTGACTATTTGAAAAACATTCCAAATCTCTGTCCTCAAGAAGCTGATAGGCTGTTGATATAGTTTGAATATTTGTACCCTCCAAAATCTCATGGAGAATTGCAAAATCCAGTCCTGGAAGAGGGGCCTAGTTGGGAGGTGTTTGGGTCATGAGGCTGATCCCCCATTTGCCCTTTACCTTCTGCCATTATTGTAAGCTTCGTGATGATTCCCTAGAAACTGAGCAGTTGTCAGCATCATGCTTCCTGTAAAGCGTGCAGAATCACCAGCCAATTAAACCTTTTTTCTTTACAAATTGACCAGCCCCAGGTATTCTTTACAGCAATGAAAGAACAGTCTGATACAGCTGTCTTAACCTCGCTCCCAAAGGGATTTAGGCTTGAATGCACTAAGGCGGTGGTTCTCAAATTTCAGACTGGATCAGAATCATGTGTAGATTTTATTAAAACATAGAATGCCTGGTCTCTCCTTGTGAATATAATATCTGATTTTGTAGATCTAAGATGGGGACCAAACATTTACATTTCTGACAATTATTTACATAATGCTGAGGTCATTTGAGAACAATTGCCCTTAGTCATCTCTTGTGTATAATCAATTGACTTCTTTTCATCTGGAATGGTACTTTTGACAATAGTCTTACAAATAATTTCAATGGGGCTTATTCTCTCACAAACCCCAGTTGAGAAGGGCCAGAAAATGCCTCAATATTTAACTTACATACCTCTTCCCTATTCCTATAAGCTATGCAAAAACAATATAGGAACCTATCATAATAGGGAATTTTAGCATCTATAAAATTCCTTTGAAAAGCCTCATGCACTGCAAATATCTACTTAAAATGTAATATTATTCAGATAGACCTCTTGGAAATTACTATGACTAGAGTAGCCCAATGAGTGTGAAGGAAAATGTCTGGTAAATATGTTGTTGAATAAATTGTTGAAAAGATGTGTAGACTGAAGGGAATACTGATTTTCAAAATGTGTGGCCATGCCTCTCTTCTCTAACCTGTTTCATGTCTATACAAAATCACTTATGGAAGATTAGCCTTGATAACTAAACCTGAAATGCTTTCAGCTTTGGAGCCCTTTACTTCCTAAGGCAGTAAAGATGGAACAGGGGCAGTGAGTGAATGTAGTTTTGAAAGCAGCAAAATATTTCTCTATATGTGTTTAATAAAGAATGAGTTCATCTCAAGTCTCTCCAACATCTTAAGATTTATGAGGTAGAACTTGTATACTGTATATTGTTCTTTCCATTTTTCTAGGATCTGTTTTCCCTTGTTGTTTTAGTGTATTTTTGCTTACTTGAGAAAATTAAACATGAATTTGGAATTTTTCTTCCTTTCATTTTTCTTCCTTTCATTTTTCTTTCTCCTTAGTATTAGCTTGATTATTTATTTTTTGTCTTTGTCAATTATTTTCATGATGGGTTACCTTTATTTATTTTAGATTTCTTTTTCTCTCTTTGAGTTTACTTTTCTCTGTGTTTCTGCCTTTATTTCATGTTCAGAATTCTTTGTCAGCTTTTTGGGTTTTTTTTTACTTTTTATTTTCCCTTTGCTGATTCTCTGGTGCTCTTATTTTGCTGCCAGAGTCAGAATAGATGTATAACCAGCATCTCATGTGAATTTACTCTGTTCTGCACGGCATTTTTCTTACATGTTTTTGTTTGTTAAAAATTATCATGGTTTATAAACCCTTCTAGGTTTCTCAAAAAGTTTTGTATTAATAAACATGAAAAATAAAAAGATATAACAGTTTCAAAGGGAGAAATTCCCTTTTAGAAGTCACAGAAGATGCTAAAGTAAAGAAATAGAATGGCAATTGGACACATTTTCCAACATTATGAGGTAATACGGCAGCTCTTATAATGTCACAAAAGTTAATGAGGCAAGTTCCCGTGGAGAGACAGGACAGCACAGAGCAAACTTCCTGGCACCTTCTACACAGAAAACAACAGCCACTTTGCTCACTGGAGATTACAGTTTCAAAATAACTCAGAAAATAGTGTCTACTTGTGAAAAATGGAATCACTGACCCGCATTTACCGAGGGCCTCAGACACCTAGTAGTAAGATATGCATATGTTTAGCTGGACATAATTCTTTTCTAAGTCCCTTCTGGCCCCAGACTTGAAAGATCCCAACAGTCATTGACCATTTTTTTTTTTTTTTTTTTTTTTGAGGCGGAGTCTCGCTCTGTCGCCCGGACTGGAGTGCAGTGGCCAGATCTCAGCTCACTGCAAGCTCCGCCTCCTGGGTTAACGCCATTCTCCTGCCTCAGCCTCCTGAGTAGCTGGGACTACAGGCGCCCGCCACCTCGCCCGGCTAGTTTTTGTATTTTTAGTAGAGACGGGGTTTCACCGTGTTAGCCAGGATGGTCTCGATCTCCTGACCTCGTGATCCGCCCGTCTCGGCCTCCCAAAGTGCTGGGATTACAGGCTTGAGCCACCGCGCCTGGCCTCATTGACCATCTTAAGATCTTGTTAGCTTGTCTCCTAGTTTTCTTAGCAGCAAGCCCCAGAAATCACCACTGGTTCATTAACAAGAGTTTACTAAAAAAATATAATGGTTTACACAGAGAAGTAACAGGAAATTGGTGAACTAGGGTTAAAAAATGAAACAAAATGAACATAAAAAATTGCATCAAAACCCAAAGGAAGCTACTGCTAGAGTGATAGCCAAACCTTTACCAAAGGAAGAGACTGTTGTCACACAGAACAATGTGCTTTGCTGCAACACAAATTCTTCACTATCCTACTTGTACTTAAGATTGGAAGTTCCAGGAAGGATATGTTAATTGACAGAGCCTAGTTTATATACTCATGACACTGATATTAGAATGGTGGCAGAACAATTCAGCTTCTCATCTGAGAGTTCTATATGTCAGATTCTCATCGAGGAAAATTCTCTGAATAGAAGGAAACCAGGATTTCCTTCTAAGTAGATGGAAACCAATATTATGACAAATATCTCTTATATATATGTTTTTGTATGCATTCCTGAACACTGAAGTGTTATTTTCTGTTTTCGAATATCATAAACTGAAAAAAAAAGTGTGTTTTTTGGAAAACATTCTTCTTTTGTTCAGCATTCTGCTTGAGAGACACATACTGGCCTTTGTAGTAAAATAGGTTTTTTCCAAAGTGATACTCTATTCCATTTTATGAAAATATGACTGTGTGTACACACTTATTCCACTTTATGAATATATTACTATGTATTTATTCTCTGTAGGATTTTTTCAGTTTTTATTATTACACATCATTTTATGCATATTCTTTTATATTTATCCTGATTTCTTCCAGGTTATTTGCTTACTGGTGGAATTTATGGGTTGTAGGGAACGGTATAGATATTTATAAGTAAGGAACAACTATTTTTCAAAAAGTTTGTACCAATATGTACTTCCACCACCAGTGTGTAAGAATTCTCATTACACCTGGATTGGTAAATTATTATCATAATGTTGCTCAACAAGCCATCCAAATTCAGTGGATTAGCACAGCAATTGTTTATTCCCATCAATCTCTGGATTGTCTCTGCTTCACACTGCAGGTATGTAGGTCTGAGTCTATGAGGTGAGTCCCTCATTCCACTTAGAACAGGAGAGTAGCAGAGTTTCTCATGCTGCTATAAGGACGTACCTGAGACTCGGTAATTTATAAAGAAAAGAAGTTTAATTGACTTACAGTTTGGTATTGCTGGGAGGGCCTCTGGGAATTTATACTCATGGTGGAAAGTGAAGCAAACATGTCCTTCTTCACATGGTGGCAGGAAAGAGATGAATGAGAACCGAGCAATGCGGGAAGTCCCTTTTAAAAGCATCACATCTTGTGAGAACTCACTCACTATCATGAGAACAGCAGCATGGGGAATAACCGCCCCCATGATTCAATTACCCCCCACCAGGTCCCTCCCACAACACATGGGGATTATGGGAACCATAATTCAAAATGACATTTAGCTGGGGACACAGCCAAACCATATGATAGAGACATGTTCTTCCTATGGTAATAGTAGAGAGAGCAGAGAGCAAGACAAATGGCACACATGCTTTTGAAGCTTCTGCTAACACTGTATCTTCTAACATCCTACTGGCTAAAGCAAACCATGTGGATAATCCCAAAGTCAGAAGTAAGCAAATGTATTTTACCTTTAGTGGGAGATATTACCTGACTATGTAACAAAAGGTGCAGAAATAGGGAGGGACAAGTAATTAGGGTCAGTGTTTTGTCATAGCTCTGTCTTCTCTTCAACATTTGCTATTTTCACATTTCTTAAATGATGTGTAATGATATTTTATTGTGTCTGCAATATTACCATATTTACCTGATTGCCAAGGAGGCTGGGCATATTTTTATGTCTTCATTCATTATTTGAAGTTTCCCCTTATGTGAAGTGCCCAGGTAAGTTTTCAGCCACTTTTTTTTGGTTTTGATTTCTAAAGGATTATCTGTCTATTTCTCTTGCTTGGAAGTCATTTTGTATATTTTGTTATGTGTCTTTTGTTTCCCATGTATATTTTTACCAAGTAGCATATCTTTTTACATTCTTTATAATACTTATGAAAGGAGTTCTAATCTTTAAAGTAATCAAATATATTTGTTAATATATGGTTGGTACTTTTTGGTCTTACTTAAGAAGTTCTTTTTCACAGTGAAGTTATGGGCTGGACCTGATGATTTACACCTATAATCCCAACACTTCAGGAGGTCAAGGCAGGAGGATCACTAAAGCCCAAGAGTTTGAGATCAGCCTGTGTAACAGAGCAAGACCCCGTAAAGGGTCTTGTAGAGACAAAAAATTAAAAAGCTAGCCAGGCATGCTGGCACATGCCTGTAGTCTCACCTACTCAGGAGGCTGAAGTGGGAGGATTGCTTGAGCCCAAGAGATAGAGGCTACGATGAGCCTTGTTCATGCCACTGCACTCCAGCTTGGGCAAGAGCCTCAAATTTATATATATATATATATATATATATA